>NC_134099.1:164788950-164901450 GCF_000715075.1 Nicotiana tabacum
CCAACGGCCATAGGTTCATTCTGGTGACCATTGACTACTTCACCAAGTGGGTTGAGGCTAAAACTTTCAAGTCAGTAACCAAGAAGGCAGTGGTGGATTTTGTTCACTCCCATATCATCTGCAGATTTGGGGTCCCAAAAGTGATCATCACGGATAATGGTGCCAATCTTAACAGCAATTTGATGAGAGAGGTATGCCAACAGTTTAAGATTACACACCGCAATTCCACCCCATATCGTCCCAAGGTGAATGGAGCAGTTGAAGCAGCCAATAAGAACATCAAGAAGATACTGAGGAAGATGGTAGAAGGATCGAGACAATGGCATGAGAAATTACCCTTTACCTTGTTGGGTTATCGCACTACAGTCCGGACTTCCATAGGTGCAACTCCTTATTTGTTGGTATACGGAACTAAGGCAGTAATACCAGCAGAGGTCGAAATTCCATCCCTCTCGCTGAAGCCGGGATTGACGACGACGAATGGGTCAAAGCTCGACTGGAGCAGTTGAACTTAATAGATGAAAAAAGATTGGCAGCAGTGTGTCATGACCAGTTGTATCAGAAAAGAATGGCAAGAGCATACAATAAGAAGGTGCGCCCCAGAAAATTTGAAGTAGGGCAGCAAGTATTGAAACGGATCCTCCCATATCAGATCGAAGCAAAAGGCAAGTTCGGCCCAAATTGGCAAGGGCCTTATGTCGTGACCAGAGTGTTGCCCAACGGCGCTTTACATCTAACAGATATCGAAGGAAGATGCGTCGACATGGCTATCAATTCTGATGCAATCAAAAGATATTATGCGTAATTTCTTTGATTATGATAGTTATTGGTTCGTTTGTTTGTACTTGGTACTTATTGGATAATGAAATGACGGAGGTAATTCTTTCTTCTATCCAAACACTTTTAACCTTTGTTTCCCCCCTTTGAGCCTTAGTTATTCTTTCATACCCCTCTTTTGGAATCACTAATGGGAAAAAATATATGAAAAAAAGAGAAAAGAAATTAAAAGAAAAATGAAAACAAGATAAAGGTCATAAGAAAATAGAGGAACCGTAGGAACTACGTTTGACCTGATTCCTCAAAGAGGATACGTAGGTGCCTCACGGCTCGGTCATAGTGCACCATAGTGTGCATAGTGTGCATAGCGTGCATAACTCCACATAGTGTAAATATAAAAAATCCCCAAGCAAGAAAACTGGGGCAGGAGTTATGTTTTGAAGTTTCAAAAAGGGGTTGATTCCAAGAGTTGTAGTGTTTCACCCGTCAAAGTTATTTTTGAATTTTGATAGCCTTTCTTTAAACCCACACAAAACCAACATCGATGTCCCAAAAAGACCTCCCGATCAATATCCGAGAGGTGCCGAGTCAAGCAAAGGAAAACCGAGAATAATACACTGATCCCCAGCAAAGAAGAGGATCATAAACTAGAAATGAATTGATAGCCGAAAAGAATCCCCGGAAGAGAGAGTCATATCGGCAGCACTCTAATTCCCCGATGGAAAATAAAATGAGAGAGTTTTATCAGTGAAAACCTTCACAGGCACCGTAAGGCGATGAAAGATGAGAGAAATAAAATGAGAGAGCCTTATTGGTGAAAACCTTCACAGGCACCATAAGGCGACGGGAGCTGAGAGAAAGGAGAGAGTCTTATTAGTGAAAACCCCTCGAAGGGCACTATAAGGCGACAAGATAGATTGGCAAAAAGGATCCTCATTTGCGAAGAGGTAGGCACCTATTTATCCCCAGCAAGGGAGGCCATCAAGAAGATTGATTAGTACAAATAGACTGGGTCGATTACTCCGTAATGCACGACATGATCATTGGGACCAGTCGTACCGTCCAGATAAGTTCTTTCTTTTTTCTCTCCCAGCACTTGTTCAGAAAGATTTTTCTCTTTTTCTATCTTTTTCATTTCTTTGTCTAAAAGACTTTTTCCAGAAATTGGTTTTGAGAAGGATTTTTCAAAGTTTACTACCGGGGGCCAAAACGGTACAAAGCAAAATGCGAAGGGGACAGGCCAAAGCCAAGGCAATAAGACAAAAGGCGGTTTGTTGCAAAACCAAATGACAAACTGGCCTAGAAAATTAAGGGGAACGTGAAGAAATGCGGAAAACGATGGTTGAAGGACTTGTGGACCAAATTCCAAGAAGATCCCCAACAAGAACTTCGATAGATCACGGACCAAGGTCCAAGGGGGTCAGACAATAAAGAGCGGGGAAAGGGTAAATGGAAAACCATCCCCAGCAGAAATACCATCCCCAGCAGACATATCATCCCCAGCAAGCAACTTTATCCCCAACCAGTTTTGGGAGCACAGAGCAAGGGAAAGGGAAAGGAAAATCATCTCCCAGTAGGAGTGACACGATCACTCACCATGTTAAAACTAACAAGATTCTCTTTGATTTCTATAGGAAAATAAAGGTTGATGATGGCAGAAAGACACGCCACAAGGAAGGTCACCAAAACCGGGGCAGAAAATTTTCTGCCGTTGTCAAAAAAAAATTCTCGGAGGAACGAGGAAACAAATTCAAATATTTTCATGTCTTAGTTAAATAGGCGCCCACATGTATAATGAGAGGAATATTTTCATGTTTTTAGATAAATAGGCGCCCACCTGTTTAATGAGAGGAATACTTTTATGTCTTAGATAAATAGGCGCCCACCTGTATAACGAGAGGAATATTTTTATGTCTTAGTTAAATAGGCGCCCACCTGTATAATGAGAGGAATATTTTCATGTCTTAGTTAAACAGGCGCCCACCTATATAATGAGAGGAATATTTTTATGCTTTAGTTAAATAGGCGCCCACCTGTATAACGAGAGGAATACTTTTATGCTTTAGTTAAATATGCGCCCACCTGTATAATGAGAGGAATACTTTTATGTCTTAGTTAAATAGGCGCCCACCTGTATAATGAAAGAAATATTTTATGTCTACGTTAAATAGGCGCCCACCTGTATAATGAGAGGAATATTTTGTGTCTACGTTAAATAGGCGCCCACCTGTATAATGAGAGGAATACTTTTATGTCTTAGTTAAATAGACGCCCACCTGTATAATGAGAGGAATACTTTTATGTCTTAGTTAAATAGACGCCCACTTGTATAATGAGAGGAATACTTTTATGTCTTAGATAAATAGGCGCCCACCTGTATAATGAGAGGAATACTTTTATGCTTAGTTAAATAGGCGTCCACCTGTATAATGAGGGGAATATTTTATGTCTTAGATAAATAGGCGCCACCTGTATAATGAGAGGAATACTTTTATGCTTAGTTAAATAGGCGTCCACCTGTATAATGAGAGAAATACTTTTATGTCTTAGATAAATAGGCGCCCACCTGTATAATGAGAGGAATACTTTTATGCTTAGTTAAATAGGCGCCCACCTGTATAATGAGAGGAATACTTTTATGTCTTAGATAAATAGGCGCCCACCTGTATAATGAGAGGAATACTTTTATGCTTAGTTAAATAGGCGCCCACCTGTATAATGAGAGGAATACTTTTATGTCTTAGATAAATAGGCGCCCACCTGTATAATGAGAGGAATACTTTTATGCTTAGTTAAATAGGCGCCCACCTGTATAATGAGAGGAATACTTTTCAGTCTTTACATTTTATGTCTCAGGCACCCACCCTACCTGTATAATGAGAGGAATACTTTTATGTCTTAGATAAATAGGCGCCCACCTGTATAATGAGAGGAATCCTTTTCAGTCTTTACATTTCATGTCTCAGGCGCCCACCTGTATAACGAGAGGAATACTTTTCAGTCTTATACTGCAGATCTTGAAATCAGTAACCCACCAGAAGGCAGAGGGTTACCACAGGAATCCCCAGCATGAAACAATAAAAATCCCCAACACCGAAAAGCAGAAGGTTGCAACAAGAGGTCCCAACACAAATTCAAGCGCATGAGTCAAAAGGAAGAAAAGACGCGTCTTGAAAGAAGCAGCCTGTGAACATTAAATTATTGCCCAGCACAACAAATCTGATGAAGAAAGTCGTATCCCCAGTGGAATCACCAAAGAGTTTAATGAAGGAAGCCATATCCCCAGCGGACTGAGCAAAATGATGAAAACTGGTATTCAGAAAAGCAAAAGGCCAGTGTCATCCCCAAGTTCTCGGAAGAAAAGCACCGGAAGAAGCACAAACCGATAAGAAAGCAAGGCAACAAGAACAAGTTGAAGATAGATGAGATCTCATGATCCGTAGTCTAGCCTAGCTTCTTCATTTTTCTTTTAAGCACGGTGTAACAAAGAGATCGGTAAGCAGTGATAATAGCATGCAATAGCAGTAACATTGCAGTCCCATGGTAGTCCCAGCTACCAAAATTTCCCGAACTACATTAACTGATTCCCCTTTAGCCAGGGATATGTAGGAAACTTTGAAGCAAAGGTTCGGTTAAATCTTTTTCAAAAAATGCTTCACACGGAGTATTCCAACGGGCAAAAATCGCTCGTATCCGCTCACTTTATCTTTGCACAAAAACTCTTTGTGTTTTAGGCCAAAGAGGGGCAGCTGTAAGCACGTGATTTTTGTTTCACGGAAACTACTCCAAAAGAAATCGGAAAAGAAATAAAACAAGTTACCTTCGGGTACAATTTTGAGGATTTGTGTGACATTTTGATAATTGTTTTGTCTGTGAATGCTCGCCTTGCTATAGTTAAAAATACAAAAAAATACATGTTGCATGCATTTAGGAAAAATGGTACATTTGGGAATTAATTAACCATTATTTGGTTTGTAAAAGCGAAAATCACAAAAATAGGCATTTTATTCTATTTTGTTGTCATGATAATTTTATTAAATGTTTTAATTCATGTGATAACTGTTGTTAGGTGTTAATTAATGTTTGTGTAGTTTAATATTGGTTTTTAGAATTATTGTTTAATTATAAGAGGAAAGTATCGGATTTGGGCCAAAAATTCAACTAAAATCAGGCCCAAACCAACACCACGACCCAGTCCAAAACCAGGCTGTCCAGGCACGCCCCAAAACGACGCCGCATAGGGCGTTTGATCTGATCCATTCACCCATACGCATCCAACGGTCCACGCTCACGCCCGTAACCCGACCTATTTACTCCGGGTCAACCCAGCCCTTTATTAAAACCAAACGACCCCGTTTCTATACCAAATGACCCCGTCCTGTCCCTTACCAGTTAATCCAAGCTGTTGAGATCATTTGATCTAACGGCTCAAATCAATTGCCACGTTCCGTATATAAGCCTCTCATCACACCCCACGCCCCCAAACCAAACCCCCCTTCACGCACTGTGCACCATCGTCCCAAACACAAACCCAAACCCCCGTTCCAAACCCTAGCTGCCCCCATACACTCTCACCGTAAACCCGGCGGCAACGGTGCCGGTGACCACCAAAGTAACACCCCTGATGCACCCAACCACCCTGAGCACGGATCCGTTACCCCTTGCCTCGAATCATCCCCCATCATCTCAAATCTTAGTTTGAAGATTCGAGCCCAACCCTGATCTACACCAACCCACCCCAGTTTCACACCAGTCACTACCCTAGCCTCACTCGTGACCAAACCAAGCTTGGTTTGGTCCGAATCTACCCACAAATCCTCAAGCCCCAAATCAGACTGTTTGAACCCTAGAACAAAAGAACTTTTGGAATCCGGCCGGTTTTAGAGGGTTGGGGGTCTAATAGACCTTAATCGAAGTGTTCGAGGTTGAGAACACCTCGATTAAAGTTTGTTCGACCTCAAATGGGCAAATCCAGGTCAGGCCTGGGTCGTTTGTTGTTGAGCTTCCAGAGTGAGTTCCCTTTTCTTTTCTATTTTTGTTTGAGTTTTGTTTGAATTTGATGACATGTTTAGTCAATTTGTTTGGTATTTCTGATGTTTTCTTTCAATTTTTTCCCATCTCCGTAAGACCTTTTTATTTGGTCGATTACTCTTCTGCTTATTGTTAAATACATATAATGAGATGCATATTCAATTTGATTAATATCGTCGAACAGATAATTCATATAGATTCCCTGTGTCGTGCAAAATTGTTGAAGGCAGTTGATGCCCTATTCGTATTGTTTGTTTGATCGACTGATTGTTCTATGTTATAATTAGTATAGTCGATTAGATAAACGTCGTCGATTAGTTTTATAGGACTGAATGTTCAAATATTCTGATTCGTATAGCTTCATATGATTGATCGAATCATTGTCGTTTAGCGGATTGTTTGACATTATCTGTGAATGGTTTGTAGCTGCAATGTGATAAATAAACTCAGTTTAGGGCAGCTTGAGTTTGAACTTTCAGAAGTTCATAATCTCAGGCTGTTGAAGCAGGGTAAAATAGTAATAACCAGGGGTTAACAGGGGTAGTTTGGGGTGTGCAAAGATCAGAAATGGTTAGTTTAAGTTGGGCTGACATAGGGTACTGAAATAGGATTAAACTAATACAATAGTGGGGAACAAAACTTGGTAGCATGAGGGCAATTGAGGATTGTCATCTGCCCATACCATTGGGGCACAAAACACATGTTAATGGGAAATAAAGGGGTATGAGCAGAGTTTGAAGGCTGGGGGAAACGAGGCAGCCTGGGGCTTGCTTGTATTTTGCCTATAAATAGGTTCACTTAAGGTAGAGTGAAGAGTGAGACATCAGAGGTTAAGAGGTTAGAAATCAGAAAGTTAAGGCTGGACAGTTTTTGAGTGTTGGGAGATAAAAAGAAAAAGCAAAACAAGGCTGGACTTTCAATAGGCTAGCCTAATTTCAATTTAATAGAGAGTTATGAGAGGGCTGAATTTCTGAACACAACAATCAGAAGTCTGCTTTTCTGCATTTGTTTCCCTTCTCTGCTTAGCCTGTATTTGTTGGGACACTGTTGGATTTCAGTTTAGCTTCCCTAGTTTCTTCACTTGTTAAGTACTATTTCAGCTGAGTGTTTTGGTTTTCTGTTTGGACTGAAAGTTCACTAGTCCTCTGCTTGGTTTAAACCTGTTGTTGGTTCCTCCTACTGGTTAATATTGGGTCTTCCTGCCGGGTTTGTTTGGTTATTTCTGAAATTTCTGTTGGGCATTCTCTTAAGTTGCTGCTGAGTTTTGGTCTGTTATTGGGTTGTCCCTGTTGTTGCTGTTGCTGTGTTATTGCATATTGCTCTGCTGATCATTCCCCTTCTTCTTTTGCTTTCCTATACCAGGTACATGACCGATACACTGTCAATGTAAGCTGAAATTTGAAGCATGAATACAAAGAAAATTGGAAGAGTTGAAGTTATTTCGAATTAGCTTTAGAAATGTATTGAAAATAGGTTGTCTGCATGATAGTTTACTTTCCCTAATAGAACTATGTGGTTAGCTGTGATGTAATTGAACTTTTATACATACCATTTAGTTGGAAAACTCTATGTGTTGCTTATAATTGAAAGGGATTAATGTTGTAGTAGCCAGGTTCTATTAGTTCATTATTGTTTTGTCAAGAAACATGTTAGGTACTCAATAGTTCCTTCTTTAAACAAATGGCCTGTTTTAAGTTGGTAGGAATATGGCTTGATTAAGGCAAGCAGTACATCGCATTTCAGTTTCCCCCCTGTTTATAAATGTCAAACATACATCAAATAAGTTGAATAGGCCAAATTGGAATAAGAGTGGCCCAGGCCGAGTTTAACTTTATGCACATTGGGCCTGGGCCCGTAATATCTAAACGACTGCCCATATCTGTGTTAATGTGCGGATTTTGCAAATCATATTAGGAACCCGACTATAACTAACTTGTGAGCATGTAAATAAAGTTGAACTGTTCTTTTTCTTTCATTATTCGAGACAAACTCAATAGGAAACATAGCCACTATAGGACGACCTTTTAAATAAAAATGAGACGAGCCTCGCCAGATAAAACGCACAGACTGCGGGGCCCTCACAAAAAAAATATATGTGTTAAATACTTAGAACTCGGGATAGGCCAATTAGCGAACTCCACGGCCTTACCCAAAATAACAACACGCTAGTTCTTTAGGACACGTCTTAATTAATCTTACTTTCTTAAATTCGGGTGCACATTTATGTGACCCAAATCCAAATCTCAGCGGAATCGAAATGTGTCTCTAACCACGGGCGCATTGATTGTGACGTGGTTTGAGATGCGTGTCCATGACGTTGCAAATCCCTTTAAAAAATAAGAATGAGATGAGCCTCGTCGAATAAAAATACAAAGATTGCGGGGCCCTCATTAAATATTTTCTTTTAAAAAAAATGTGTTTAGACTTCGGGATGGACCGTTTAGTAAAATTTCACGGCCCTACCCAAAATTAAATGATACGCTAGTCGCTTTAGGCGCGCCTTTAATAATTTAATTTTCTTAAGTTCGGGTGCGCATTTATGTGACCCAAATCCAAATCTCAACGGAGTCAAAATGTGTCGACGACCACGGGTACATTGGTTGTGACGCGGTTCGAGATACATTTTCACAACGTTGCAATTCCCCGTAAAATAATAATAAATAATAATGAAAGCGGTAAAGAGTTAAAATCTGCACATAAGTTCATATTTGCATAAAATCAGATAATCAAGCCGAACATAACAGTTGAGTGACCGTGCTAGAACCACGGAACTCGGGAATGCCTAAAACCTTCTCCCGGGTTAACAAAATTCCTTATCCGGATTTCTGGTTTGCGGACTGTAATACAGAGTCATTCTTTTCCTCGATTCGGGATGAAACTAGTGACTTGGGACACCCTAAATCTCCCGAGTGGCGACTCTGAAATAAACAAACAAATCCCGTTTCGATTATCCTTTAATTGGAAAAACTCCTTCACCCCTCGCGTGGGGGGGGGGGGGAGGAAAAAGGAGGTGTGACAGCTCTGACGACTCTGCTGGAGACAAATACCCAGAACCACTGGTTCAGGGTTAATAATTCGAGCTTAGAATAATTATTATTATTTGCATTTATTTATTATCTAATTTTATTACATGTTTTATCTTAAATGTGCAAAATGTTGCTCTTACCGCTTTGATATTACTTGGACTGTATATATAAACTGTGCCGAAACCCCTCTCTTCTCTCTCTTGAGGAGTGCACGTTGGTCGTGACTTCTTTCTGTTAGTGTCATATACCAAAAATAGAACGAGGATTCGGAAGAGTTAAAACACTTATCAGAACGAGACACGAGAAAAGACGGAGGGCAGAATTTGACGAATAAAGGACTTACGTGCATAGTTCCAAGTCTCTGGGAACTCAGTAGCACACGCCACCAAATGTTCAGTCTTGATATAGAAGAAATTCTCGTAAGTACGAGGCTCGACCGCATCATCCAACTCCGCAGTCAAGCCCCTTGCCCCGCGAGGAACGACCTGAATTATCGTACCGCGAACCCTCTGAGGGGCGTAGAGGGTCAGCATGTTCCGCAACGTGATCTACCTTCAGGCCAGCTCTGCATAATTAATGAGCATTGTGAAGAGCTTGTAGAGGGATGGAACGAGTTGTCTAGGGCACACCCTGTAGTAACAACAAAAGTCCACCACCAACATTGGGAGGGGATTTCTGAATCCCAATCTAAAAGGATAAGCGTAGAAAATGCAATACCCCCTGCGGTCGATGTGGACCCTCTCCTTGCGTCTAGCGAGGGAAATATCAGCAAAACGGGGAATGCCCCAATGCTCCCGTAACTGACCAATCCCCACTTCTCCCATTAGTGGGGCTTCATTCACCTGATTTTCCCCCTCATTGACGGTGAAATCAATCGTCGGACCTCCGGGCAAGGACAGGATATCAGTCGCCGATGGAACCCCATCGGCCTCCACCGGTTCTGCACCTCTGGCTATCGAAAAAGTTTCTTCCGCCACCGTAAGGTTGGCCGGAAGGTTTGCTTGAGCAACATTTCTGGAGGAACTACTCGCCATTTTTGACTAAAAATCAGAAAGAAGTAAGAATCGACGAAGAAAGGTGAAGATTACGACAATCGAAGAGTAAGAGCAAAGATGAATCGACTGGGCAAGGAGAATTCTTCAAAGATCCCTCTCTTAAACAAAGTACGAAAAGTGAAAGACAAATGCCTCAGCCCCTTATTTATAAGCAACACAAGTGGCTCTCACAAATTCCAATAATCATCATTTCTGTATATTGTTGGTCTTGTAGTAGTGTTTAGATTCTTTAGATGTTTGTGACTTGTGACACCCCGGTTTGGGCTGTGTCGAGATGGTTTCCCTTGTTGTATCTGCTATTTCCGCACATTATGGTTATTAAATCATGTTTAGAACTGTTTATGTTAAGTAACTGCTTGGAAAGGAGTTTTGTGTTGGTCTGGCTGGCCTTGTCTTCACGAGAGGCGCCATCACGACCGGGTTTGGGAATTGGGTCGTGACAAGTTGGTATCAGAGCCTAGGTTACATAGGTCTCACGAGTCATGAGCAGGTTTAGCAGAGTCTCGCGGATCGGTACGGAGACGTCTGTATTTATCCTCGAGAGGCTGCAGAACCTTTAAGAAAACTTCACATTCTTAAAATTTTATCGTGCGTCCTTGATTCAGCTTGAAAAGTAACTCTTGAAATTCCTTCCACACGTTCGCATCCACACATGAGTGCTCGGTATCAGATGTGTATCGATGGTTTGTGATTCCTCGATCGAGGGGCGAGATGTAATTTCTATGAGTTGATGTTGGGCCAGTCTGGAGGACTTGAGGCCGGATCTTTGCCTATGGCTTGAGCACCAAGGTGCTGATTGTGCGAGCTAGTGTTATGAACTAATATGTTCAGTATTGTCCCTTATAGTGGGAATGTCAGCTGGATAGTGTCACACCTCCTTCTTCCGCCCCCGCGAGGGGTGAAGGAGTTTTTTCAATTAAAGGACAATCGAAACGGGATTTATTTATTTATTTCAGAGTCGCCACTTGAGAGATTTAGGGTGTCCCAAGTCACCAATTTGATCCCGAATCGAGGAAAAGAATGACTCCATATTACAGTCTGTGAACTAGAAATCCGGATAAGGAATTCTGTTAACCCGGGAGAAGGTGTTAGGCATTCCCGAGTTCTGTGGTTCTAGCACGGTCGCTCAACTGTCATATTCGGCTTATTTATCTGATTTTATACAAATATGAACTTATGTGCAGATTTTAACTTTTTACCACTTTTATTATATTTTTAAAAGAATGTGAACATCTTTAAAACATGTCTTTGGATTGCATCACATGAAATGCACCCGCAATACGGAACATATTTTTATCCAATGTTTTGGGATTTGGATTTGGGTCGCATGAAATGCACACCCGAGTTTAAGAAAATAAGACTAATTGAGACGCGTCCTAAAGAACTAACGTGTTATTATTTTTGAGGAAAAATTGTGAAATTTGCTAAACGGCCCGTCCCAGAATCTAAATATTTAATATATACATCTAACGAGGGCCCCGCCATTTATGCGTTTTATTTGGGCGAGGCTCATCTCCTTTTATTTAAAGGCAAACCTAAAAGCAAACTATGATTTCCTATCTTTGTTTATCTCTAACAAAATGGAAAGGTCCTACTGTATTTACATACTTATGAGTCATTATAGTTAAGCTTCAAACGTGATTTATTGAAAGGGGGACGTGATACGGGCAGCCCATTTGGCAGTTATGGGCCCAGGCCTATTGTGCATGAAGTTAAATTCGGCCTGGGCCACTCTTATTCCAATTGGGCCTATTTAATGTGTTTGATATATGTTTGGCATTTATAAACAAATGGGGGGAGAAACTGAAATGAAACGTACTGTTTGCCTTAATCAAACCATATTCCCAACGACTTAAAACAGGCCATTTGTTTAAAGCAAGAACTATTGGGTACCTAACATGCTTCTCGACAAAACAATAAGGAACTAATAGAACATGGCTACTACAACATTAATCACTTTCAATTATAAGCAAGACACAGGGTCTTCCAACTGAATGTTATACATAAAGGTTCAGTTACATCACAACTAATTACATGGTTCTGTTAGGGAAAGTAAATTATCATGCTGACAACCTATTTTTAGTACATTTCTAAGCTAATTTAGAATAACTTCAACTCTTCCAATTTTCTTTGCATTCAAGCTTCAAACTTCAGCTTACATTTACAGTGTATCAGTCGTGTACCCGGTATAGGAAAGCAAAAGAAGAAGGAGAATGAGCAGCGAAAACAGTATGCAACAACACAGCAACAGCAGCAACAGGGATAGCCCAACAATAGACCAAAAATCAGCAGCAACTTAAGTGAAAACCCAGCAGAAATTTCAGAAGAAACCAACAGCAACAACCAGTGGACTTTCAGTCCAAACAGAGAACCAAAACACTTAACTGGAGCAGTTTTTAGCAAGTAAAGAACCCAGGGAAGCTAACTGAAAACCAACAGTGTGCCCAACCAGACCAGACCAAAGCAGAGAAAGAAACAGGTGCAGAAACACAGTGGTTTCTGCTTGTTATGTTCAGAAACCAGCACTCTTTTAACTCTCAACACTTAAAATTATCCAGCCTCTAGTTTCTGATTTTTCCCTAGCCTTAAACTCTGATCTCCAGTTTTTTTTTAACCTTTTATCTCTCTCCCCCTTCTTCCTAAATGAGCCTACTTATAGGCTAAATACAAGCCAGCCCTACTGCCTCGTTTACCCCAGCCCTCACATTCTGCCCATGACTCCTTAAAACTAATCAAAAATGCCCAATGCCCATCCTCCTGACAGCCCCTTAGCATGTGCTTTCTGCCCAAAGGCATGGGCAGCCTATAATTTTTAATTACCCCCATGCTACCAAGTTTGGTTCCCCACTATTACATTAGTTTAAACCTATTTCAGTACCCTACTGTCAGCTCACTTAAACTAATCATTTCTGCTCTTTTCAAACCCCCAAACTACCCCTGTTAGCCCCCAGTTATTACTGTTTTACCCTGAGCTTCAGCAGTCTGAAATTAAACTTCTGAAAGTTCAAACTTAAACCAACCTAACTGAGTTCCAGCTATTGCACTGCAACTACGAATCATTCACAGATAGTGTAAAACACACGGCTAAACAACAATGGTTCGATCAATCATATATAGCTATACGAATCAGAATGTTTGATCATTCAATCCTATAAAACTAATCGACGACGTTTATCTAATAGACTATACTAATTATGACATAGAATAATCAGTCGATCAAACAAACACTACGAACGGGGTTCCAAATGGCTTCAAACGACTTTGCACAAAATAGGGAATCTATATGAATTATCTATTCGGCGACATTAATTAACTCGAACATGTATATCACCATACGTATTCAAATATAAACAGAATAACAATCGACCAAATAAAAGGTCTTATGAAGATGGAGAACAAATTGGAAAAAATATCAGAAACACCAAATAAACCAAACAAACATGCTGACAAACCCAAACAACATTTAAACAAAAACAGAAAAGAGAAAAGGAACTCACTCTGGAAACTCAAACACAGACGACCCAGGCCCGAACTGGATTTGCCCATTTGAGGTCGAACAGACCTTAATCGAGGTGTTCTCAACCGAGAACACTTCAATTAAGGTCTATTAGACCCCAACCCTCCGTTTAATCTGGCCAGATTCCAAAAATTCTTGTGTTCTAAGGTTCGAACAGTCAGATTTGGGGTTTGGGGATTTGTGGGTAGATTCGGACCAAACCAAGCTTGGTTTGGTCACGAGTGAGGGCAGGGTAGTGGCTGGTATGAATCTGGGGTGGGTTGGTGTAGATCGGGGTTGGGCTCGAATCTTCAAATCAAGATTCGAGATGGAGGGGGATGATTCGAGGCACGGGGGTAACATATCCGTGTCCAGGATGGTGAGGTGCGTCAGGGGTGTTACTTTGGTGGTCACCGACGTCGTTGCCGCCGGGTTTATGGTGAGAGCGTATGGGGGCGGCTAGGGTTTGGAAAGGGGATTTGGGTTTGTGTTTGGGACGATGGAAGGGGGGTGTTCGGATGGGGGCGTGGGGTAAGGGTTTGAGTTTATATACGTAGTGGGTGGTTAGATCCTGGCCGTTGGATGAAATGAGATCAAGGGTCAGGATCTTTCACTTAATGGGGAACGGTGTCGTTCCACCTAAAAAGAGGTCGGGCTGGTCCGGGGTTAAACGGGTCGGGCATATGGGAATGGCCTGAAGACGTTGGATGGGATTGGGTTAATGGTTGAGATTAGACGGCCCTATACGACGTCGTTTGGGTAAGTGAATGGCCTGATCTGGGCCGTTCCTCTGAATCAATCAATGGCTCAGAAGGGTGATGCCAATATGGCATCGTTTGGGGCGCCTCTTAGAAGACCTGGTTTGGACTGGGTCGTTGCAAATTGGTTTGGGCCTGATTTTTCATTTAAATTTTGGCCCAAATCCGGTAATTTCCTTCTTTACAACTAGACAAAATTCCTAAAAACCAAAATTAAACACACAAATATTAATTAATACCCAACAACAAATATCACACGAATTAAAACATTTTAATAAAATTACGATGACAACAAAAATGCATATTTTTGTGATTTTTGCTTTTAAACAACCAAATTATAATTAACTCATTCCTAAATGTACTAATTATTCCTAAATGCATGCAACATGTATTTTTTTTTTGTATTTTCTAACTATAGCGAGGCGAGCATTTACGGACAGAACAATTATCAAAATGTCACATGAATCCTCAAAATTGTACCCGAAGGTAACTTGTTTTATTTCTTTTCCGATTTCTTTTGGAGTAGTTTCCGTTAAGCAAAAATCACGTGCTCACAGATAGCTACGTGATAAGTATGTGAGAACTGTGTGATGTTTCTATATGACTTGGAAGTGTCGAGGAAGGTCTTCAGGATGATAGATGAACCATTAAGTGTTTGATTTCCATGGTGATTGGAGGTGTAGCCCGAGTTATGGGCGCATGAAGAATCTTATCAAGTCTCCTAGTTGGGAGTGAAGTAAATTGCATGTTACGGTATGAGTTCAGACTCAGGAAGACTAAGTGACTGCGTAATGTGTATGACGGTGGAAGGTATACAGAAATATTGTATTGAGACGAAGCAGGTGGGTTATCTCCTGCGGAATATTCTGAGGTGGTGTGATCCTTATGTGTATGTTAGAAGATCTCTTGTGCAAGTGAAAAGATATGTGTAGAAATTTGAGATTTTGGGTCACTTAAGAGAGTGGGCATAATTATTGCGGAAAATGAATCTGAGGTTTGCAGAAGATTTACAGTACTAGATGATCTGTGTTTTCACAACTTATAAATGATTTGAGCTTAATCTCACTAAGGTATTGTGGCGCCAATAGAGTAAAAGTGTTATGAGCTATTGAAGGTATTTTGATCTATGGCTTCGAGCCAAGTGAGGGAGCCTGTTATGGGCAATTGGTTGCACGGTTAGGTGCTATGTTGGTTTCAGTTTGGAACGTGCGAGTGAATTAGCAAGGGCTAGAGTAAAAGAAAATTTTGGCAAGGGTTATATTATGCTTCATAGGGTGAGAAAACCACGGAATGCCTAGAGTTGTCGTTGGTAATAGATGCTTGGTGCATAGAGCAGGAAATATATACTCTCCTTGATATATAACACAATTGGCCGCTCGACCAAAAATATTTACACTCTCTAGACGGTATACATAAATCTATATATCACTTCTATGTTTATATCTATATCTACACTATATTAAAAGCATGAAATCCCTTAACGAAATATCATTCACCATTTTTACTTTTAGAAATAAGTTTCACATTGAACAAATATGTAACTTAAATTATTTTCTAATATTTTAGACCTAAAATTAAGTAAAATTTTATTTATTGCCTAATATTTAAGAGTTCAAAATTAGCTAAATAAGGATAACAAATATTTTTAAAAAAAATAAAAGAGAATACGAAGAAGTAAAAGGTAAGTGTTTTTTTTCACACAAGGAAACTCCACGACAAAGTATTGTGTAATTTTGTGTTCTTTATCCTTGTAGTTTATCGTGCAAATTCTATTTTGCTTCTTTATTTATTTTTCCTTTTCATATGAAACTATTTGGTTGGTTGTTAAGTTTTATTTTATTAAACTGTTTCATAGTTATAACCGTTTCATGTGTTAACTTTTTAAATATTTACTAATTTAAAACATTAAAATCAACTATAATTTTGAACCATATCGAAAAATATTTAAAAATTTAAAGTAAATTA
Source organism: Nicotiana tabacum (assembly GCF_000715075.1). NCBI lineage: Eukaryota > Viridiplantae > Streptophyta > Magnoliopsida > Solanales > Solanaceae > Nicotiana > Nicotiana tabacum. The sequence goes on from NC_134099.1 coordinate 164,805,059, forward strand.
AGATTTTAACTACCTTAAGTAGAGGTTGCATTTATTTTGATATAAATTGTTATTTTCCAATAATTTATTCTTCTTGTATATAAGTATATTCCATGGGTGGCTCAAGGGTGAAGCTAGTAAAGCCTTTGCTTTAGGCCCCAAAAATTTTGAGGCCCCAAACAGTATTAATGGTAAAATAAGTAATAATATTTTAACTTAGACAATTTTGAACTTTGTAGAAAAAAGTATAAAATCCGTGTAATTTTTTTTTAAAAAAAACAAAAAACATTTACATTTTAACATAAGAAATATTCTAGAACTTCGAAATAAACTACTCAAATCTTCGTATTAGCAAATAAAGTTTTTTACTTCAAGATCCAAGGTAATGTATGACAAACATATGGTTAATATCTTATTAACTTGAATTAACCCTTGATAATATAAATAATAATAATAATAATACTATATGAAGCTATAAGTCAAATATTATACTATTATATAAATAAGTACAGAAGGAAAAAATAATCAAAGTTTTTGCATATACTTGTATAGATGTATAAAATTTAGATTCTTATTAAAATTCGGTTTTAAGCCACTAAATTCGTTGAGCCGCCCTTGGTATATTCATTAATTGATGTAGTACACACATGCATGAACATACAATAAAACTAGTTATATATTAATTATATATTATACATTTGTCGGCTATTTTTCTGGACGACAATTTAGGGTTATTTTGGAACTTCCAAAAATTTCCCTGATGCCGTTACTTTAGGCTAAATGGACTACAAACTAAAAGACATTGGGGGTTTTTTCATAGTCAAAGCCTACTGTAACTCATGTAACTCATTTCATACACAGACCCACAATCAACCAGCCCAATCCGTAGATGAACTAAGGGCGCCACCTCTGAGTTACAACAAACAGAAACTCCACAAAAATCACAGTGCAGGAAAAATTGAGAAGTAGTTGTTCTGATAGCTTAGCTAGTTTGCTGCTATAATTTGAAGGTAGAGGCGGATCCAGGATTTGAAGGTTGCGGGTGCCATTATACATATGTAGCATACTTACCACTAGCCACAAAGATTGAATAAGAAGAACAGATTGATTCTGTTAGTTTTTGGTTAATTCAATTACGTTTTTTATACGCAAATAGACAATAAGTTCGGTTTTAGTTCAGTTTTTTATGCTTGATTTAATTGTATTCTAGAATAAAATTACAAATAATAATAATAATAATATTTCGTGAAAATATGCCCACAATTAGAAAATAATAATAATAATAATAATAATAATAATAATATTTCGTGAAAATATGCCCACAATTAGAAAATTTTCTTTAAAAGTAGCTTAATTACTATATATTCTTTGTTTGAGTTGATTAATTGATCACCGTTTTTGGATAAATTTTTCCAATTTAATTATCAAGTTATATGGCAATTGTTTCCAAACCAAAAGTTTCAAATTTTCAATCCATGAAAATATAACTCAAAACCTCTATTAATTATGATATTTTTTTTTCACAATCCATTAAATGATATTGCTCAAATCATATATATAAACTAATGTTGTATCGTTATAGAATGATAAAAAAAACTACATATTACCTAGAATCATTTTAAAATTATCCATCAAAATAGATTGCTCATAGAATAATGTATAATTACCTATAAGATGTGGGAAGTAAGACTCAGATGGTTCGGGCACATTCAGAGGAGGAGCACTGATGCACCAGTGAGGAGGTGTGAGCGACTGGCTGTAGTGGGCACGCGGAGAGGTAGATGGCGACCTAAGAAGTATTGGGGAGAGGTGATCAGACAGGACATGACGCGACTTAGGATTACTGAGGACAGGGCCCTTGACAGGGAATTATGGAGGTCGAGCATTAAGGTTGTAGGTTAGGGGAAAGTTGTGAATATTTCTACAGCACAATAGAGTGAGACTAGCTAGTTAGGAGTTAGTCTAAGAATGTCATTGGTCGTCTATTGATGCAGGGCTTTACCTGCTAGTTTTACTATACCAACCATCTATTTCGTATTTCGTATTCTGTATTTCATATCTCTTATATTGCTGTTATTTTATTATGCATTTTTATGGTACTAATATATCGGCTCATGTTGCTTTTTTGAGCTGAGGGTCTGCTGGAAACAGTCTCTCTACCCTTCGGGGTAGAGGTAAGGTCTGCGTACATATTACCCTTCCCAGAACCCATTTGTGTGATTATACTAGGTCGCTGTTGTTGTTGTTGTTGTATGAAAAGCAAAATGAAGGCTATTGTAAAGAAATTTAAAAAAGAAAATGAGAGATATTTAGTTGCAACTAACAGGAAGAGAAAAGAAAGAAGTAGTAGGGGAAGTTAAGAAGAAGTGAGGGCCCAAAGCCCAACACATAAAGGAGATAGGGACTAATAAGCAAGGGGAAAGATAAAAAAGAATGGCTAATAAACCCTGCCGCAGGAATCGATTTCAGGCCTACTGTAACTCATGTAACTCATTTCATACACAGGCCCACAATCAACCAACCCAATCCGTAGATGAACTAAGGGCGCCACCTCTGAGTTACAACAAACAGAAACTCCACAAAAATTACAGTGCAGGAAAAATTGAGAAGTAGTTGTTCTGATAGCTTAGCTAGTTTGCCGCTATAATTTGAAGGCAGAGGCGGATCCAGGATTTGAAGGTTGCGGGTGCCACTATACATATGTAGCATACTTACCACTAGCCACAAAGATTGAATAAGAAGAGCAGATTGATTCTGTTAGTTTTTGGTTAATTCAATTACGTCGTTTATACGCAAATAGACAATAAGTTCGGTTTTAGTTCAGTTTTTTATGCTTGATTTAATTGTATTCTAGAATAAAATTACAAATAATAATAATAATAATATTTCGTGAAAATATGCCCACAATTAGAAAATTTTCTTTAAAAGTAGCTTAATTACTATATATTCTTTGTTTGAGTTGATTAATTGATCACCGTTCTTGGATAAATTTTTCCAATTTAATTATCAAGTTATATGGCAATTGTTTCCAAACCAAAAGTTTCAAATTTTCAATCTATGAAAATATAACTCAAAACCTCTATTAATTATGATATTTTTTTTTCACAATCCATTAAATGATATTGCTCAAATCATACATATAAACTAATGTTGTATCGTTATAGAATAATAAAAAAAACTACATATTACCTAGAATCATTTTAAAATTATCCATCAAAATAGATTGCTCATAGAATAATGTATAATTATGAAAAGCAAAATGAAGGCTACTGTAAAGAAATTTTAAAAAGAAAATGAGAGATATTTAGTTGCAAATAACAGGAAGAGAAAAGAAAGTAGTAGGGGAAGTTAAGAAGAAGTGAGGGCCCAAGCCGCCGCAGGAATCGATCTCAGAACCATGAAAACCAACGCAAGATTTTAAGAGGTAGTGCTGGACCATTGCACCCACACGCCATTTCTGTAATACGGGTGCCAAGTTTTATATATATTTTGTTTATTTCACAGGTGTGAACATACTTACTAAGAATTTTTGCCGATGCGGGCGGGTGGCGTACCCCGTAGATCCGCCCCTGTTTGAAGGGCGTTCAACTTAGTAGCCTCTGTGAGTTTCTTTAGAGAAGCTAAATACTTATAACTGTTCTTGATATTTGTTCTTTATTCAATTCATTGCACTTTATTCTATCAGAAAATGGTACACGCAGTACTGTAGAGTGTTACGTAGAAACCCTTCAAATTTGTTAGCTATAGAGTTGGGATAACTTTTCCTTTGTATGATTATTTGGGTGCTCAACCTTTAGTTTTTACATCATGGGTTTTGGGTTATTACCAAAAAAATCTTCTTTCAACCAGATAAATGAATTGGGTTTATTTGAAAGGCAGATTTTTTATAGAAAAGAAAGAAGCTTTTGCAGAAAGTATATTGGTGCTTCTTCAGTAGTATTAATGGAAGATTCTGATTCTTGTTCAAATGGTGAAAGTGAAAGCAGTATGGAAAATGAAGCAGTAGTTGTTCCATTAAGAAAAATGTATAGTTGCAGAGGGCGAAAACTGTCCTCAGTTGTTGCAAGAATATGCAAGTCTTTGAGTTGGGAAGTTGCAAAAGATATTCCTTTTAGAAAAGCTATGAGGAAATATGGCTTTTCTCGTTCGATAAATGCATTTAATATGATTATTCATATTTTCGCGTACGCGAGGATGCATATGGAAGTCCATGCCTTGCTTAAAGACATTGTTTTCTACTTTCAGAAGGCTGGTTTTGACTTGTATAAGATATTCCATCTTTCTACTCTGCACACACCATATTGTGCAACAACTTCGGTTTTCGTGTCTGATGTACTTATCAAGGTGTTTTCTGCGAATAAAATGCTTGACTGTGCAATTGATGTTGTCACACAGGCAAGGAAATTTGGGCTTCAACCAAGTATTTATTCATGTAATTTTCTACTAAAATGCTTGGCAGAAGCAAGTATGAAGGAGCATCTTCTAAATTTATTTGAAGAAATGAAAAGCTTTGGGCCATTGCCTAATGTAAGGACCTACACAATCCTGATTAACTTTTACTGCAAAATCTATCAAGGGATAGAAGAAGCCAAAAAGATTCTTGAAGAAATGCAGAAAAGACAGATTAGTCCTTCTGCTGTTACATATAGTACATACATTGCTGGACTTTGTAGAGTTGGAGAGGCTGATTTTGCTCTGGACTTCATTCGGGATCTCAGAGATAACAACAAGCCACTGAATTGTTGCTGCTACAATGCTATTATTTGCAAATTTTGTGCTACAGGTGAAGTAAATAAAGCTTTAAGCATTTTTGGCGAAATGAAGAGTTTTGGAATTATACCAGATATCCATAGCTACAGCATTCTGATTGATGGATTCTGCAAAAGCCAGAACGTCGAGAAAGCTATAAAGTTAATTGAGGTGATGAAAGCTAATAACATAAAGCCTACCGTAGTCACTTATAGCTCACTTCTTAACGGATTCTGCAAAATTGGAGCGATGGAAATAGCTATTAAAATGTTTTATGAGCTTGAGAATTCTGGATACAAATATGATCAGACTGCTTACAGTATCTTAATAAATGGATTTTGTGCTCAAGGAAATCTCATTTCAGCCTATAAGCTACTGGTGGAGATGATCAACAATAATTTGGCTTCGGATGATTCACATTATAAGCGATTAATTCGTGGTTTCTGCCAGATGGACTCCTCTAATAAAATGAAGTATTTAAGTATGATGGTACAAGAAGGTAACTTGCCTGATACCATTACCTGCAATTTCATTGTCAATTGGTACTGTACTGAAGGGAGTGTGACAGAAGCTTTGCAACTGATTGATAGAATGGTAAACCAATGCATCACATCAAATAGGTATCTCTATAATGCAGTCATTAACAGGCTGTGCAAAGATGGAAAACCAGAAAAGGCTTTGGAAGTAATTCCAATAATGCTTAAAAGGAACGCATTGCATGTTGCAAGTTGTAACACTCTTATTGATGGTTTTGCGAAACAGTCCAATTTAAAAAAGGCTTATATGTTGCATGAGAAAATGCAAAAACTTAGGATTAGTCCTGACATCATCACGTGGACAATTCTTGTGAACATATTATGCATGACAGGACAAGTGGGAAAAGCCAATGAACTTCTTAGGGATATGATTATGATGGGATTGAATCCTGATACCATCTCTTATACCTCCATGATAGCTGGCTTTTGTAAAAATGGATATGTGAATGAGGCCTTCAAATTGTTCAAGAAAATGCCACATATGCCTTCTGTTGTTACTTATAATTGCCTCATTGATGGATGCTGCAAGGTAAATAGAGTGGATAAGGCTTTAATGTTGTATCGGAGAATGCAAAAAGATGGGGTTACTCCAGACATTGTCACGTGCACAATTCTTATTAAAGGATTATGCAAGAGGAGCAAAGTGGAAAAAGCCTATAAACTTTTCAGGGAAATGAGACCGGATCCTGATAAGGTCGCTTACACCTCCATGATCGACGGCTTATGTAAAATGAGATATGTGAGTGAGGCTTTCGAATTGTTTAAGGAAATGCCGGCGAATATGCCTTCTGTTGTTACCTATACTTGCCTGATTGATGGATTTTGCAAGGAAGGCCGAATGGACAAGGCAGAAATGTTGCTAGATGAAATGCGAAGACAGAATGTCTCTCCTGATGTCAAAACTTATAACATAATGATTTATGGATACAAAAGACGTGGACAATTGGATCTAGCTTATGATATGTTTTGGGAGATGATAGACGAAGGTATCTTGCCCGATGATGTTATCTTCAAAACCCTTAGGGCTGAAACAGATACCATGATGCCAAAATAAGACGGAATTTGCTAAGCTCAGTCCATAACATGAGCTGGCTTTTGCATGATATCAGTGAAAGTTTTACCTGGTTCACGCATCTCATCAGTTTTTCTTTGGAAGTGCTAACTGGTAGGCACTCCTCACCAACTCACTATTCTGTTTTGCATTTTGCATTTCTGTATATTTATCTCCTAATTGTTAATATAGAATTGCTTTCCTGACCGAGAAAAGGATTTTGCTCCTCTCATTTTAGTTCTGCAGTTTATGCTTTCCCTTTTGGTTTGGGTTTGGCGTGGGGGTTTGGGGGGGGGGGGGGGGTATGTTTTGGTAAGTATCAAGAATTTAACTAATAGGCTACGTGTACTTTTTGGGACCATAATGTAAAGGGATATCGTAGTGTTTCAGATATTCTGGTAAGGAAATGTACGAAAATTGATGGTGCAACATGTTTAGTTTGTTAAAACGAAGTGCTTTTGTTTATCGTGAATGTTTGCTAGATTATTCTCATGTAGTGAACATAAGATATCTTCCATTCTCTTTGTCAGTTCAAACTACACCTTGAGAGTTTAAGTCAACTATCAAGAGCTGTGGGCTGCTAGGATATATCTTAAATAACCTTGTTAAGTTTCTTCTGTTGTTTCATGGATTTCTTGATACTATAGGGAGAGTTGATTATCAACTTTCTCATTGAATTCAACTCTAAGTTGGTTGCAGACATAAATCCTGGTGTGAAAGCTTTAATGTTGTAAGTTGCTGAAAAAGTTAGAAAGTCATTATGCTACAATTTTACAGCACATTTACGGAATATCAGATGGGAAAGAGCTGGGTCCAAGCTTTGCTAAGCTGAGTTTGGTTTTGGAAGCCCAATCAGCTGTCCTATTGGACATGGTAAGTTCTTGAATGAGTAGTTTGCTATATAAAATTAGTCTGTTTTAGGTACTGTCCTGAAATATTTGGTCATTGGCTCTCGAAAGTTATAAACGTGTAAGCAAAGAGAGGTCATTTTTCATTCAAAGAACACTGGTTTAGGATATCGGTTAACTTGATTTCAATGCTACATGTATTACTTTGATGAACTCATTAGCACATTTATTTGTAGGGGTTTAGATAGCCATATATTCCTGGATATGGTTATAAGTTGGAAGTTTTTAAGAATTGTTAATATTATATCTTTCGATAAGGGAAATTTCTGTATTATTAGATCATTCTATTTTGAAAAAATAACCCTTCTGTGTTATAGTTTATCACTTTAAAAACATAAGAAAGAGAAAACTAAAGAAAACCAGCATGTTCCAGTTATAAAATTTGGAAAACATTTACAAAACAAGACCTCTTTGAAACTTAAACATCTATAGCTTATGTCTTATAAATGAGCAGAAAGACTCTTTCTGATTGCTTCGTTGCCCCACTTGTAGCTTTAAATTGAATGCCTGTACGCAATACTACTTGTTGCTTTTAGTCCAGCTAGTCAATTGAATTAATGTGTTAGGAATCAAGAACTAGTATTTTTAAATTTATTCAGTCATTTACTCTTCTGAAGTCCTTATATTAGCATCAAGGTGAACTTAGATAAAGCTATAAAATTTTACTCTATATTTGAGCCATCTTTATGATACTCATCAGTAGTTAACATTTGTGCAGACGGCAGGTATGGCGGAGTGTCATCCAACATATAGACTCAGTTTGTAAGAAATTCTTTTTCCCAGACAGTGGCAATATTAGACTCAGTTTTCAGTTCCTGTCATGATTTAATAGTTGCTGCATTCGCAAGCAATTCTTTTTCTTGGACACTTTCCACAATTTTTGACCTTGTTTAAGCCTGTTTAGTGTTTGATTCTACGTATGCACTTGGCAAATTTGTAGCGAAAGTTCAAATTAGCTTGGATCATCTCTGCAACCCGAAGCTTGATATTGAAACTTGAAAGTTGAGACCTATCTATTTCTCCAGATCTGTAAGTTAATGAAAGTGGTGATGAAATCTAGTGAATTATGAATGAACTTTGGTTCATTATTTGTTTTGCATAGTGCAGTTGCTGCCTCAATTTTACTTAACCAATACTTTCGTGATGGTAGGTTTGATGATTTAGAAGGTCATAGCTTATACCGACTTGGAAATCCTGTTGACCTGACTTGTTACTGCTGAGGATTGATGTGAAGGGTTGTAAATGGAGATCATCTCAATCAACAGAGTTATCTTCCACTGGTGAGTATATATGGTTGAGCTACTGTAATGTATTTGTTAAGCTGGACTGAAAATGCTGTAATGGAACTTTGATTTAAAGAATTGTTTCTGGACTTGGTGCTGACATTATACTCAATATTAGCGACATTTCTAGTGCAGAACTCCAAGATGAATTCTTCGGACTCATACTACAGGTGGCGTCAATCATAACTTATGAACACCTAAAAAACACTTTTTAATTGGGGAATCAATTAAATCTCTGATTGGTTCTACAATGTGTTGTTGCTGCAGGGGAAGAAAAACTTTGGTTTTGTTATGTTTGTGGCATTACACAACTACTGTCATCCGTTCGGTCTCAATCAGTTGACACCCTAAAGCAAAGAGGGAAATACTTGGATTAGCAGTTTTTCAGTTCAGCTGCATCTAGATGGGGGAAAACAATCAAGAAACCTTTCAGGTTAACGGAGATACTCGAAATCTGGAACTTGGAAACATGTGGTTAGATCTGTTTTTGTTCGAATGAGTATATCAACAAGTGAGGCTGTCATGCAGATTGCAGTAGTGAAGCAAATGGGGGCATCAAGATTTGGGATTTGAGAAACACCTGAAGTTCCCTTTAGTGATGGAAGTTACTTTGGTTCATCACTATTTTCTTGAAGAAATTTAAGAGGGTGAGAGAGAACCGAGTTGAAGTTTCATAGTAACATTATTTGAGTACAAAAATGTTTACCTGACTATTATACCAACACTTCAAGTTTATGGGCTCTCTTTCTTGGTTATGGGATTATTGTTGTTGGTGACACTCTGGTTATTACAAGAAAATTTAGAGTTGACAAGATAGTAATATATCGGGAATATATTGTTCCTGCCACTTCTCAGCAGTCCAATAAATGGCCTGAAACTGGTTTCATGTCACAAAATGCATTGATGAGTTCTCTAGGACTCTCGCCATGTAGGTTTTGCGCAGGTACTGACCCTGAAACATCAACTGTAAATTAAATGTCCTCTAAACAATGTACAATAGAGAAACTCCTGTTTTGAATAGCACAGTCTTGTAGATAGCTCATTCCTTATGCCCTTGATCTGCTAACTTGTTTTTCAATTTTCCCCTAAATGGATGAAATTACAATGTGTTAAATGCCACACAGGGTAGCAGAGAATTCATATCTTTATTGTGATAAGTCAGATGATTTATCATCAATATAATTAAGTGTTCCCCGAGGTTATATTTGTATATTTTGCCTTTACATTCCAGAACTGTCCGTCATTATTGTTCAATCCAGGGTTATGGCACGACTTGAGATCACTACTGCAGGAACAGTAAAGCATGGTTGCAATACGGAGAAAGTTCAGTAGCCTTCCGGACTAGTGAATGAGTGAGCTTTGGAATGCCATTTTACGCAGCTAATTCATCTCAGAAGTTTCTTGGCGTGTAACGTGTTCAATAGATTGTTCCTTGGACCGGTACTTCCAATTGCTGCTTAGCTTTTAGTTTCAACTTCAGTTTCGCCTTGCTTATTGTTGCTGCTATCCTGCAGTGAATAGTGATGCTTATCTCCAAAGTATTAATACGGCCTTAAGATTTCCAAATATGCAGTATTGTTTAACTGATAATAACCATTACGTATTGCTGGCCATATCTGATCTGTTTCTTGGATGTATAATGAAATAGAACACGGCAAGACATCTGCTAGGACATGTAAAGATGAAATACCTTCATATATCCCATAAGTTTTATGAGTAATAACAAGTTTGCTATTGAAGTTCTTCCAAAGTACTTCAAACATAGCAATTTATCCAGTTTCATTTACCAGCTCAACAACTATGTGAGTATTCTGCAAATTTAACTTCTTTATTAGTATGTTTTCTGTGTTGTGTTCCTATTTTTTGTTACTAGCTCAACAACTATGACTTTTTACTGCATTTTCCACTTCTGATATGTTTGCTATGTTATTTTTCTCATTTTTATTGTTTCTTGAAATTTTGGCTTCTCTTCCATACCCTCCCCATTTTTTTTTGTTAGCTCAAAATCTATGTGGCCTCAATGTCATCGTCTTAATTTAACCTTGTAATTACAAGGTAGGGGTAAGGCTGAGTACATATTACCTTCCCAGACCCCACTTGTGGGAACTCAATGGTTTTTTTTTTCTTTTCTTGTTGTTGTTGTAATTAGTGTGCATGTGGTGCTTTTATGAATCCGGATTCGGTTTCTTGAAAGCTGTTGCTTTGTTTCCTTTTTCTATTTGAAGTGAAAATTTGGATTGATTTGACAAGAAAGAATGAATCTCAGGGTTTTAAGAAGGTTTGTTCTTACAAAAGTGAGTATGCAAATCCATGGTTTCGAGCTGGGAAAAAGCACTGGCTGAAGAATATCAAAAGCAGGATTCAACTATCCAAAACCAATAAGCCACAACAAGGTTCGCATAGTTCTTGTGTTGATCCAATGAAGGATAATTTGGAAGAGGAGGTGGAGAAGTTGAGGGAATGATAACATTAGTCTGAAGATAGAACTTCAGAAGTTGAAAGATAGACAAGAAAACATGAGAGTTTTGTTTCCTACTATGAAAGGATGCAGAAAGGATACAGAAATTAGCAATATTTTGGTAGAGTCGGAGAAGATTCTAGCAGCAATGACACAAGAAAGAGGCCACAAATGGTAGAGTTGCCAGATCGTGTGGCTAACTCTGTCCAGGATGGGATCGGACAGACATCAAGCTCTGTTGGTGGCTCAGTAAGTTCTAATGAACAACAGAAACAAGAAGCAACTGCTAAAAATGATAAGAATCGCGAGTTCTGGGAAAAGCTGTTTGAAGATGATTCAGAGTCTCAAAATGAAGGAGCAGAGGGTGAGCAGGCACTGAATCGATCGAAGGCTATGGTGGAGGGTGCCTACGATTTTTGGAACGGTAATAGTCAATCAATATATGGTTCGATTTTTGCTTTTTATGCAGATAGGAGTAGAGTTTTTCTACAAATTGTGCTTGGCAGAGTATCACCAAACAAAATCGACTCAAGGATTCATATTTCATGATAAAACTACCAGTCCAGACAGAATTATTGTAGCATTTAGAGGTACTGAACCCTTCAATTCAGATGATTGGAGTACAGATTTCGACATATCTTGGTACAAATTCCACTGCGGCTTTACAGCTTCATAACGGAACGGTTGTGTCTTTAAACATTGGAACGGTTGGACCTTTTAAAATTGACCCTTGGAACCTTTTAAACATTAATTAAGTTAAGTAAATAGCAAGAAAAAGAAAGAACGAAGAAAAATAGCAAAAAAAAGAAGGAAAAATTAAAGATAAATGCCAATGCTTGTTAAAGAGATGCATTGACTATAAACATGTAGCTGGACAAGTCGCGAGTGGAAATGTTCTCTGGACGGCAATGTGGTGCTGTCTGAATGTTGACTTGTTGGCTGGATAGAATATTATAGATTGTCGACCTGACAGGTCAATAAACATGGACTAATGATATCAAATTCTAGACAAATGTGAACTGTTGATATGTGGCACGTGCTACCCCCAAAAATGGCCTGAAGCATGTAATAATGGCATTGCTGGACCAGTAACTAGAAAGATACAAGACTAGTAAAATTATGAAATAAATGAAAAACCTTATCCGGATAGGTGGATTTCAATGGAAGATATTTGATATATAACAAGATAGTAAAGTCTCTGATACCTTGTGAAATTAAATAAAAAGAAGCTTCTTATCTAATAGCTTCTCCTGACTTTCAAAATGATACTTACACAATCTTCTTTCTGCTCCAGGAGAAATTAGTTTGGAAAGACTTCAATATTGTGAATGAGGCTGATGGAGTTCAAAAGCCCGTACTTAGGCATTTTAACACCAGTGTTACAGATAATACCTTGGAGATTCGATTTTACTGGGCTGGCAAAGGCACTACCAGAATCCCAGTTAGAGGGAATTACGGCCCCCTCATATCTGCTATTTCACTCAAACCAAGTAAGTTTCCTCAACCTTCTTCATCCAAAGGGGAATGACAAAGTATATCCAATTTTTTAATTCACTTGGTTTCTTTCTTTGTAATATATTGTGTATTTATAGAATGCCTCGTAAAAAATCCTACAGAGATATTCTAGAGATCATACATATCATCTGATCATGTCACAGGATTGGTTACTTGCGTCTAGAAAAACACTGCAACGGAATGAATGATTACATGCTCTGCTAGACTACTTGTGGGGTTGACAATGCTTATCAACTCCCATGTAAAAGATGTTGGTTTTCTAGCTTCCAGGATCCAAGTCAATATGTGGAAAATCTGATCCTAGCCCATTCTTCTCCCTGCTGTTTGAACAACTGTTGGTTTCGGAAATTGCAAAAGATAATTGGTTGAGTATCTATCTCAACAATTGATTTGCTTTGGTCTCTTCAGAGTTTCTTCATTTTTCTAGAGACCACAAGTAAAATATTATCAGCAATCAGCATCAAAGCCAATTTGTGAACCTTTACTTGGCCTGCTACAAGTGATTGAAAGAGTAATTTTTCATTAGCATTCCTAATTTATTGTTGGGCAAACTAGTTTCTTTTAACCAAGCTCTTAAATTTTATTTCTGGCTTGATCTGCTTGTGGTTCCGTACCATCTATTAGTATTAGTATGTTCCCTGATTTGTGTTTCTACAAGCTCTCCTAATTCTTAATGAAAGATAGCTTTTAATTCGCTGGAATTCCTAAAGTATTTGCCTTTCTTTTATATACATATTATATCTATTTAATCAGCTCTTCGTTTGTATGAACATCAAAAGCCAAGTGTAATTAGTCCTTGTAAGTTCCGGGCTTGCAGCAGACAAGTTTTTTTCCCATTAATTTCCCAGCATTACCGGGGGTGTTGTATTATCTTGAAAAGATGGAGGAGGGGATGGCCATGCCTCCAAAGATTACAACACAAGGACACAGAAGGTCCTTCAACGGGAACAGGAGAAGTTTATTACTTACTCACTGTTCGACAAAAAAATCTGCTAAGCCTATTCAACTAACAAAAAAAATTGTCTTACCATATTTTGTTCTAATGGTAGGCATTTGCAATCTGTCCAAGATGAACGGACCTTTGGCACCACTAGGAAGCTGTTGAAAATCGAGGAAAATCCTGTTGACATGGTTTGACAAGGCAAACTTAGCAAGATGGTCAGCCACTTGGTTGGCCTCCCTAAAGCAATCTTGGTTCATGATGTGTGAGGTATCCTCAATAACTCTCTTCAATTTGAAGTTATTGGTTTTCCCCTCCTTGAGCATATTCAATACCAGCATAGAATCAAGTTCAATGGTGAAGTTGGAGTATCCATTAGTTTCACACCAGTTGATCCCAAAGAAGGCAGCTTGTGCTTCAGCACAGTTGTGACTATTGCACTTTGCACTGGCAGAGAAGGCCATAATGAAGTCGCCTTTATCATTTTTCAGGACTCCACTGAGGCCAGCATTGTCATTTCCTTTTACAAAACTTCCATCTGTATTGAGTTTAAGGGAGTTGCAACTAGGCTTCTCCCATCATACAATGATGGCCTCCAGAATGGGTTGTAATTTCATCATCTTCTCACATAAATTGACCCAAGGCAATGTTAAGTTGCAATTAGGAAAGACTCTGTGAATAGCAGCTTGAATGTTCCAGCACACTTGATGTTTCATTTTGAAAAAATTGAATCTTTTTTGATCGCCATATTTACAAGAGCACCTGCTTTTCCAAATCTCCCAACATATAATGATGGGAGTGATATGTAGAACAAGCTTGTGAACATCATTGTTGTGTTTCTGTTGCCACCATTGATTCAACCAACCTCTTATAGGAATTTCCATTGGTTTTATTCCCAGAGGGGAGCCAATAAATTTCCAAATGTCCTAGCTGCATCACTTTCCAGAAAAATATGTTGAATAGATTCTTGTTTAGGGTTAGTGCAACAATTACATTTCGAAACAATTTGCTTACCAAAGTTAAGAATAGCATCATCCAGAGGGAGCTTAGATAACCAAAGTCTCCAAGTTAAGAAAGAGAATTTGAAAGGGATACTAGAATGCCATACCTTGCTGAGGAACTGATCCTTCCCTTTTTTGTTCCTGAATAAGCATAAAGCTGTTTTGTTGGAAAACTTACCATCCTCGGTGAGATCCCACACAGCTTGATCCTTGGCATCCTGCTTGCCTGTATGTATATTCATTATATGTTGAACCATCTCATCTGGTAGCCATTCCTTGAGCTTGTTGGTGTTCCAGGTCCCATCATAGATGAATTCTCTGACAGTAGCTTTGTTGTTGTTATGCCTAAGCATGTATGGGGCTAAGGGACCCTTACCAGTCCAATTGTCCCATCACATACTAGAATTCCCATAATTAATCTGCCAAATGATGTGAGGCTCTACTTTATCTCTGATTTGTATCATTTTTTGCCATACATGTGAGTCACCAAAAGCCTTTTTTTTACTAGTCGGGTGAGATCTTGGGCAATATTTATGCCTCATGAAGGTAGCCCAGAGAGATGGTATGGTTCTAAATCTCCACCACCTCTTAGTTGCAAGAGTGTTAGCAATATCTTCCATCCTTCTCACATCAATGCCCCCTTCATCCAGAGGAAAACAAAGGTTCTTCCATGACCTCCAATGGTATTTCTTTTTGTCTCCAGAGAAACCCCAGAAGAAATTGGAGAAATGTTTTTCGAGCAAATTAAAGGTGCCTTTGGGGGGGGGGGGGTGAATAAAGCAGAAAGAGTATATATAGGGAGAGATGTTTAATTAAGATCACTTTACCCCCATATGAGAGTAGCTTACCATGCCAGCCATTCAATTTTTTAACAACTTTATTCACCATATTATCAAAGTATACTAACTTCTTCCTTCCAATATAAATAGGACAACCTAGATAAGTGAAAGGAAAGTTTTTGTCCATAAAGCCAGTACAATTCCTTATCCTATTAATTCTAACAGGCTAACAGCACAGGAATTAGGTGCAGTAAGGAAAAAACTTTTATCAGTATTCACAAGTTGGCCAGAGCTGGCTTCATAGTTGTTAATGACCTTCTTAATAAGGTTAACGGATTTGTCATTGCCACTTGTAAAAATGACAATATCGTCAGCATACGCCAAGTGATTAATAATAGGACCATTACTAGGCATAGAAAAAGGAATAAAGTTATCATCTAAGAGAAGGTTGTTAAGTGAGCAACTCAAAACTTCAGCTGCTATAATAAAGAGAGAGGGGGAAAGTGGATCTCCTTGTTTAAGCCCTTGACTAGATGTAAAAAAGCCTTTTATGTTTCCATTAATGATTATGGAATACCAAATACCAGATAATAGATTCTGAATCATGTCAATCCACACTTCACAAAAACCAAATTTCCTTAGAACAGAGTTAACAAAAGTCCATGACATTCTATCATATGCTTTTGCCATGTCCAGTTTAATAACAACATTTCCACCCTTATTAGAATGAGAGATAGATTGGACAATTTCTTGCGCTAACAGAATATTTTCCGAAATTAATCTATCTTTAACAAAACCACTTTGATTAGCCGAGATCAATTTGCTTAACAAAGGATTGAGCCTGATAGAAAGACTTTTAGAAATAATCTTATTTGTGAAATTAGCGAGACTAATGGGCCTAAAATCATTAAAGGTGGTGGGGGAATCATTTTTTGGGATAAGAGTTAAATTAGTGTGTGTGTGTAGAACTTAGTAAGGGGCTTACCTCTGAAGAACTCCAGAACAAAATCAACGATGTCTTCCCTGATGATGTCCCAGCAACTTTGAAAGAAAGTTCCATTGTAGCCGTCTGGTCCTGCCGCGCTAGATGCACCTAAGTTGAAAACAGCATATTTGATTTCCTCTTCAGTTGGATTCTTTGTAAGGCTGTCATTCTCTTCTTTTGTAATCTTGTTGGTGATGCATTGGAGAATGTTGGTGTCCATATTAGCTGCTGGAAAATTGAAGAGGCCATTAAAATGTCTAATGGCTGCTTTGGCAATCTTATCTTCCCCGGTAATCCACTTTCCTCTATGGTTCTTGATTCTTTCCAGTTGCAATCTTCTCTTTTCTCTTTAAGCTTACTGTGAAAGTAGTTGGTATTTCTATCTCCCTCCTCAAACCAATTGATGTTAACCTTCTGAGTGATAAGGGAATCCTGTATAGACAACCACCTAATGTATTCAGCATGTGCTTTATTGGTCTCTGCCCTAGCTGATTCCGGGTTATTAATAATCTCCAATTCTTCGAGCCTTTGCACTTTGTCTTCTCAATTAATAACTTGTTCATGGATGTTGCCAATGCTTTCTCTTGACCACTGACTTAGTCTTTTGCTGAGAAGCTTTAGCTTTGTTTGAAGTTTCCACATATGGGTGCCATTGATTTTAGTGTCCCATACTTCCTTAACAAGCTCGAGAAAACCACCTTGTTTAGTCCAGAAGTTGAGAAATTTGAAGTACTTTATGTGATTATTAACAGTATCAAAACACTTTATGAGTAGAGGCCTATGATCCGAGCCAGTTCTCACTAAATGCGTGACCGTGGTATTTTGAAATCTTTGAGCCCATTTGTCATTTATGAATACTCTATCCAGTCTTTTCCAAATTCTTTTCCGTGGTCTCCAATTATTGCATCAGGTGTATTTAGCACCAAAGAAACCAATGTCAGTCACTCCACAGTTGTCCATGCACATTTGAAAATCAAGACTCTTGTACATTCTATGAGGCGTACCACCTAGCTTCTCATCGGGTTCCAAGATAACATTGAAGTCGCCTCCAATACACCAAGGGCCATCTATTGCTAGACTGATATCCTCAAGGTTGCACCATAAGTCTTTTCTTTCTCTTGAGGTGCATTTGGCATAGACTGCTGTGATAAAAACAGAAGGATTGGTCCGACCATCATCCATCTTTATAGAGATTTGTTGTTCCTCATTTGCAATAACAGTAGCTTGATTGACGTTTTTCCAGAAACACCAAATCTTACCATTGTCATTGGAGACGCATTCTTTAAAGCCAAGAAATTTGCGATATCCTTCAATTCTCTCTTTGCTAACCATGGGTTCCATTATGGCAACAAAAAGGATACAATTGATGTCGATTAGTTGTTTGAGCCTATGTATGCCCTTGTTTGACCTCACTCCTCTAATGTTCCAAAAGATTGTGCTAATCATGAGAAACTTGAGGAGAGGTACCATTTTTTTGTCTCCTTCTTAGAGAAGGTGTGTTGTTGTTTTTGTGTTTTTTTCTGACCTTACTCTGCTTCTTCCTCTAAGAACTGCCAAACACACTTCTTCATCTGAGTTTACTCCTCCTCTGTCATTGTTTTGAATCTGTTGAAGTTCTTGAGCATCTTGGTGTAAGGTGGGATCCTCTACTATATGATTTGTAGTTATTCCTCCTGAAGTGACTTCTGCAAAATTAAGTTGGTTAGCATTCAAATCTACAACAATATTAATACCTGGGTGTTCACGGGTGTATGTTGGAAGGCTTGAAGAGCTCAGAACTTGTTTCTGCCTCTTTGTCTTTAATGAATTTAACATGATCTTGAGCCTCATTGCTTTCCTTCAGCATGTTATTTTCAGATTTCTCCTCTTCTCTTGAACCTTCACAATTATTTTTGTTGGAGTCCTCGGCTTCTTTTTCCTCCATAACACTAGTCTTATTTATGTCTTTTGTATGATCAGGTATATATATATATATATAAATATTTCGATTATTATTTTAAAAGCTACTGTACATAATATTACATACATACAGTTCCAGCACCAATCATTTCCAACTTTATACGTAGTTTTCCCTCTTTTTTGCTGTTTATTTCTTGGAAAACAGGTGGTTAGATCTGTTTTTGTTCGAATGAGTATATCAACGATGATGTCATGCAGTTTGCAGTAGTGAAGCAAATGGGGGCATCAAGATTTGGGATTTGAGAAACACCTAAGGTTCACTCTGAAGTTCCCTTTAGTGATGGAAGTTACTTTGGTTCATCATTATTTTCTTGAAGAAATTTAAGAGGGTGAGAGAGAACCCAGTTGTCTCCAAAATTACGTTGATGCATCAATTTTTCCAATGCAAATATTAATAGAACAAAACTAGGTATTGGTTCTATAATCAGGATACGAGTTGTATAACTTGTGTTCACAATCCTACTTTTATTTTGGCTTTACGGTTCCAGATATCTTTTCTATTCAATCGGATTCTCGGTTATTATTAAAAAAACTGTTCTTAGTTTCTGCCCAGAAATGACTATTCAAAATGTCAGTAACTTTCCACAAATTTATTTCGAGTTCATTCTTAGTCCCCTTGAACACCATTGTTGCTGGTATTATTTAGTAATTTCAACCAAACAACGCATTATACATGCCGATTAATTTTTTCCCTGCATGATTTACAGGGAACATCAAAGTAAACCACAAGATAGACATGAACAACTATATACAATATATGTATTCAAAAAGTATAGAGGTGTAAGAATGATTAGCACTTTAGCAGAAACCTTTATGGAAAACAGTTATATGTAATCTTTATTTGAATTATACTTTAGGAATTTTAATTGAGTTGGTAATACTCAGATTTAAAAGGGGCAAAGTAAAAAATATTGCTACGTACTACTTAAACCACCTTTATTCACTTATTTTTGACTTTGCAAGTGAGATTTAAAAGGGCAACCATATAAAATATTGCTGTAGAGGAAAATTTTACTATTTATAATACCTTTATTTACTTTATTGCACTAAGATATTTTTTTTAAGGAAAAAATACTTAATTTTACCCAAGTACCCTGAAAGTCAATTAGACATAGTAATTTATTGAGAATAATTAATATGACCTTAATTAAATAATTAAATTCGTCTCATTTGAAATAATATTTACCCATTTTTTTAAATAAAATATTGAGAATAAAATATTAAATAATTACCCAAGTACACTGTTTTATTTTTTGCTCATTCGTCTTCCTTAGATTAGAAATAATTAAATTCGTTAAATGACCTTAGTCTCATTTGAAATAAAATATTTGCATTTTTATTGCACTACAAAATTTAAGGTGCATGTCTTTTGGTAAATCGAGTATTACTTACAAATTATAGTGTAAAATCGAGAAGAAGATTAAACAAATAATAATAGAAATTAACAGAATTTCATAAAATAGGCCTTATTATACTAATGCGTTAACATATATGACTTGTAATTATGTGATAACATGACTTTTCTTCTTGGTGATTTGTAAATAGCATTATATACGTTTATATTAAAAATCAAAAGGATGGTTTTGGAATTTTATAAAAATAGAGTTAGTAATGGTATTGAACATTACTGGACAGAATTTCACTGGAGGGGATCCTCTCCAATTCCCTTTTTGAATTGTTGCAATGGAACGTTCATGAATTACATCGTGATATATATTTCAGAACACTGGGTGAAGGTGGATTTGGGATTGTTTCTTTAGCTTCGACTTTCGATAATCAACCTCCCATGCACGTTAGAGTTTTGTCACGACCCGGATTTCCCACCATCGAGAGTCGTGATGGCTGTATTGGGAAAAAATTGAATTAACATTGAAGGTGACGTGGCATGACACGAGAACTGGTCAAATGGTCAAAACATGATGATCAGTTAAGAGGCACGAGTGACAACAGATACGGGAAAAAGCTAAATAGGCACGACAGGCAATTCGAATAGTACAAGCTTCATACCTATTTAGGTCATTTAAAGCCAAGAGATCAGAAGGCATTGAAGACATGAATATGATGAAAAAAAGGAGTTCAAATTCAATATTAAATACCCAATACGTTAGAGAATTGGTATTAAATAGGAATGATTGTGTAACGTCTTATTTAATGTCAATTATTTCTCATAATTGCCTCATTAAGGCTAAGGTATTACTCCTTTGCTTAGGATCAACTATAAAAGGAGGAGGTCAGGTCATTTGTAAAGACAGAGGATACCATCAACATTACGTTAAAATACGAACTTATCTATTGCTTATTTGTCATTCTCAAAAAGTCTATTATTTCTTTTTCGTCTCCTAATTATCAGTAGCCCGAATTTCTATTTGTCTTTAGATTTGACCAAAGAATCATATTTTTGGTTAAACAAATTGGTTCTGTTACCGGGAATCTGATAATCTTTTCTTTGAAGCTACATTTTATTCGTCTTTTATCAACATGTCAAACAACAACGACAATAACAGTAATAACACATTGGGAAACCATGAAAATCAAATCCATCAAAATCAAGGTGACGTGGTTCCCTCCCCTCCAGATTCACCACGTCAATCTCGTGAAGGCACTCCTGCTACTGAATCCCGTACTGATCAATAAGAACAATCTGAACACTTTGAAGGAGGTACAAATGAAGCTTTACAAAAGCTAATTGATGCACAGGTCGGCAAAGCTCTTCAGGCTCTAGTTAGTCGATTGCCTGCTGCACCACCCACACCAACTCCTAATAATAATAATACATTGGAGAATCCCCGTTCTGGTCTTGTTAATTCTGGAAATGGAGGAACCACCAGTGAACCACAGGAAGGGGGACCAGGTAATTCAGATAATTCCTATTTGCAAAATTTAGTACTAACCTTGCAGAAACAGATTAAGGAACAAAATGAGCGTATTGAGCAAATCCCTGGAGTTTCGCCTGTAATAAAGGGAGTTGACATGGACAAATACTCACAACAACCTTGGAAGCCAAGTGTTGCTCCCCTTCCAATTCCGAAAAAGTTCAAAATGCCTGACATCCCAAAATATGATGGTACTACAGACCCACTTGACTACGTGACTGCATTTACAACAGGCGTGAAAGGCAACGACTTGACCAAACAAGAAATTGAATCAGTACTGGTCAAGAAATTTGGAGAAACACTCACCAAGGGTGCATTAACCTGGTATTCTCTGTTATCTGAAAATTCTATAAATTCTTTTGCTGAGCTTGCAGATTCTTTTATTAAAGCACATTCCGGAGCACAAAAGGTTGAGAAAAGAATGGAAGATATTTTCAAAATCAAACAAGGGGATTCAGAGTTGCTCAGAGACTTTGTTGATAGATTCCAGCGTGAAAGAATGACTCTACCTCGTGTGCCTGACAACTGGGCTGCAATAGCTTTTGCAAGTAATTTAAATGACAAAAGTTCTGAAGTCACGAGAAGACTCAAAGAAAGCCTTCGAGAATTCCCTGCAACCACGTGAAATGATGTTTACAATAGGTATAGTACGAAGCTGCGAATTGAAGAAGATACCGTACCTAAGTTTCATCATGAAGAAAGGGGTGGTTCCAGAAGATCAGAAACCGAAAAAAGATCATGTAAAAATAGGTACGATCCATATATGGGACATGCAGGAAAAGACCCACGGTCAAAACAAGATAGCCAACAATATGATCAAAAATCAAGGAACAGGGACTCTGGTTCTTCATCGAAATTCAAAAATGATCGGAACAGACAAGAGTCACGAGATGATGACAGAAGTTTAAAGGCACGGTTTGGCGGATATAACTTTAATGTCACTACCTCCGAGCTCGTGGTTGTTTTGAGAAGCATGGGAGATAAGGTACGGTGGCCAAAAGAGATGCGGTCAAATCCAAATAGATGCAATCCAGATCATTGGTGCGAATTCCACAATGATCACGGACACAAAACTTCAGAATGTAGATTCTTGCAAAGTGAAATGGATCATCTATTGAAGCAAGGGTACCTCACTGAGTTATTTAGTGAAAAAGGTAAACAAGCCTATATGAAAAATAGGCAAGAGCCACCAAAGCCTCCTTCACCCAAGAGAACAGTGAATGTGATAAGTGGGGGAGAAGATATTCACGGCATAACCTACACAGCCTCCAACAAGGTTTCTAAAGTAACAATTACACACAGGAAACGGGTACGACAGGTTTTAGAAAATGAAAATATTTCATTCGATGATACAGATACCAAAGGAGTGATAACTCCACATAATGACGCACTGGTAATATCTTTACTTGTACATGATACTAATGTAAAACGAGTTTTGATTGATCCAGGGAGTTCCGTAAATATTATACTACTAAGGGTATTACGTGAAATGCAAGCTGAAGAAAAAATGTTACCCAAGGTGCATACCTTGTTAGACTTCGACAATTCAAGTGTGGTAACAAAAGGAGAGGTAATTCTAACAACTTTTCCTGCAGGTGTTGTTAAAGAAATTAAATTTCAGGTAATTGATATGGAAATGGCCTACAATATGATCATGGGGAGGCCTTGGATCCATGAGATGGATGTTGTTCCATCAACCCTACATCAAGTTATTAAATTTCCATCACCGTGGGGGATTTGTCAAATTCGAGGGGATCAGCAAACAGCCAGGAGTATCAACACTGTAACAGATACGAGCACCGTAAACAAAGAAAAATAGCAATTACAGGAAACAGTTGAAGGTGCCTACACTCAAACCTCAACTAAGCGAGAGAAAACAGATTTAGACTCGAGACCTGATACAATTCAAGAACCTGAGGAGAATGAAAATATCAAATCAACCATCGAAGAACTCGAGGCTGTGATATTATTTGAGCAGTGGCATGAACGGAAAGTTTATGTTGGAGCTAATTTAAACTCAAACATGCGAGGTATGTTAATTGAATTTCTAAAATCTAACGTGGACTGTTTTGCTTGGTCCCATACTGACATGACAGGGATACCACCGGATGTGATGATTCACAAATTAAACGAAGATCCATCCTTTACACCAATAAAGCAAAAGAAAAGAAAGCAAGAGGCTTTCAAAAACCAGATGATTCAAGATGAGGTCCAAAAGCTATTAAAAATTGGGTCAATCCGCGAGGTAAAGTACCCTAATTGGTTAGCCAACACAGTTATTGTACCTAAGAAAAATGGTAAGTGGCGAGTCTGTGTAGATTATACAGATCTTAATAAAGCTTGTCCAAAAGATTCTTTTCCTTTACCACATATAGATCAGTTAATTGATGCAACTGCAGGACATGAACTTCTAAGTTTTTTAGATGCATATTCAGGGTACAACCAAATTAAAATGGACCCTAGTGATGAAGAAAAAACTTCTTTCATTACAGACAGGGGGACTTACTGTTATAAAGTAATGCCCTTTGGTCTCAAAAATGCTGGGGCAACCTATCAAAGGTTGGTCACCAAAATATTCCAAGAACATTTAGGGAAGACAATGGAGGTATATATAGACGATATGCTCGTCAAAACCCAGCAGTGTCATGATCATATTTCTCATCTATCTGTTACATTTGAAATTTTGCGAAAATTTAATATGAAACTCAACCCAGAAAAATGTGCATTTGGAGTTGCATCAGGTAAGTTTTTGGGTTTTCTTGTTTCTAACCGTGGTATTGAGGTAAATCCTTCTCAGAATCAAAGCAATAGAAGAAATCACTGATATCCTTACTAATAAAAAGGAAGTTCAAAGATTAACGGGAAGAATTGCAGCTTTGGGAGATTTATTTCCAAATCATCAGAAAAGTGTTTTAAGTTTTTCTCTGCACTCAAAAAGCAAGATCATTTTGAATGGAATTAAGATTGTCAACAAGCCCTTAGAAATTTGAAAGCTTATTTGTCAAAACCACCGTTATTGGCAAAACCAAAGGTGGGAGAAAAGCTTCTCATCTATCTGGCTGTGTCTGAAGTTGCGGTAAGTGCTGTTTTAGTCCGTGAGGACCAAGGTAAACAATCTCCTATTTATTATGTAAGTAAGTCCTTACTAGATGCTGAAACACGATACCCACAACTAGAAAAGTTAGCATTAGCTTTGATCATGACATCTAGAAAATTAAGACCTTATTTTCAATGCCATCCCATTATTGTAGTTACTGCTTTTCCGCTTCGAAATATTTTACATAAACACAAACTGTCAGGAAGATTAGCAAAATGGGATATAGAACTAAGTGAATACGAAATCATTTATCAACCCAGGACCGCTATAAAATCTCAAGTACTAGCTGATTTCGTGGCTGATTTTAGTCAGGGGATGCATTTAGAAGCAGAAAAAGAATTACAAGTTTTTAATGGTGCAAACCCGGGGACTTGGGTTTTATTCACTGATGATTCATCTAATATAAAAGGAGCAGGTCTGGGTATAGTTCTCATACCACCTACAGGTGAAACTATTAGGCAAGCTATAAAATGTCATTCTATAACTAACAATGAAGCAGAGTACGAAGCTGTAATTGCAGGTTTGGAATTGGCAAGAGAACTCGGCATAACACAAATTATAATCAAGAGTGATTCTCAACTCGTGGTCAATCAAGTGCTGGGGACTTATACAGCCAGGGAAACTCGAATGCAAGAATATCTCGAAAAGGTACGGGAACTAATTAAGCAATTCCAAACTTGGAAGGTAATGCAAATCCCAAGAGATGAGAATGTGGAGGCAGATGCTTTAGCTAATCTCGCATCTGCAGCTGACGTAGCAAACGACGCAAATGCTTCAGTCGTACATTTATTTCATTCCGTTCTCGAACCTGAGAAGAATGAGGTAAATTTTAATCATTTAACATGGGATTGGAGAAACGAAATTATTGCTTTTTTACAGCACGGAACCGTGCCTATTGACAAAGGGAAGGCTCACGCGCTTCGCAAAAAACCGCTCGATATTGTTTTTATCAAGGAAATCTTTATCGAAAGATGTTCGGTGGACCATTAGCACGGTGTCTCGGACCCTCTCAAACAGAATATGTGATGAGGGAAGTGCACGAAGGACATTGTGGAAATCACGCAGGGGGAAGGTCGCTGGTAAGAACATTGATTCGAGCAGGATATTATTGGCCTAAGATGGAAGAAGAGGCAAACAGTTTCGTGTCCAAATGTGATAAATGTCAAAGATACGGCAATAATATGCACATACCCGCTGAGTTACTACACCCTGTTATAGCCCCGTGGCCCTTTATGAAATGGAGAATGGATATCGTAGGTCCACTTCCACAAGAAAAAGGTCAGGTAAAGTTTCTACTTGTACTCAAAGATTATTTTACTAAATGGGTAGAAGTAGGAGCATTTAAACAGGTACGAGAGAAGGAAGTTAAAGACTTCATATGGAAAAATATAATATGCCGCTTTGGAGCACCAAAGGAGATCGTGTGTGACAATGGACCACAATTCATAGGAGCTCAAATCACAGAATTTCTTCAAAGTTGGCAGATTAAAAGGATAACATCTACGCCATACCATCCAGTGTGTAATGGACAAGCGGAATCCACTAACAAAGTCATTATCAACAACTTGAAGAAGATGTTACAGGATTCAAAAGGTAATTGGCATGAGATATTACCTGGAGTATTATGGGCTTATCGTACAACGACAAAAACAAGAACTGGAGAAACACCATTTTCAATGGTTTATGGTGCGGAAACCTCAATTCCAGTTGAAATAGGTGAACCAAGCACACGGTATGTTCGGGCAACGGAGGAATCTAATGATGAAGAGATGCGAGTCAACCTTGATTTGCTTGAAGGAAGAAGAGAAGTTGCATTGATAAGAATGGCAACACAAAAGCAAGTAATTGAATGATATTACAATAGGAAAGCACGCCTCAGATTTTTCAAAATTGGGGACTTCGTGCTTAAAAAGGTGTTCCAATCTGCAAAGGCTGCTAATTCAGGAAAGCTAAGTCCAACGTGGGAAGGACCATACAAAGTTCGTGACATTGCGGGAAAAGGAGCATACGAGTTGGAGACAATGGACGACAAAGTTTTACCCTCACATTGGAATGCCGTCCATTTAAAGAGATATTACTTCTGAGAAAGTACCCACGGTCAGGTATCGCCATGTTAAAATTTTTCTTTTGAATTATTAAAGTTTTACTAACGATTTTAGATGCTAGGCAAAAACCCTAACTCGTGCCAAATGATGAGTCACGACCTGCAAGGCAAAATGGAGTATTCTAAAATTCCCAGCCCAGGGTTACAATTAATCTGATGGAAATACACACGAGTTAGGCAGTCTTCATCTATAATCGCACCTCCGAGTCCCGTATATTTTTCTGTTTCAGGAAAAGGACCAAATTGAAAGAAATAAACAAGTGCTCGAGGCTTCATACTTCACCGCTCAAACACTTGGGGGACTACATATTATACACAGATATGTGTAGAAAAACAGATATGAATATCGAACAAAAGTCGGCCACAAAGAGACAAGTGTTGAGAAAAAGTTACGAAGTCTTCAACATTCATCATCGTGTTCAACAAACACAAGACATTCATCATAATGTTTTCCCATGAGAACAACAGAGTCATCTCTCAAACTCATAAACAAAGTCACCTCAAATCCTTCCTAATATATAAAGATAGGGTCTTGACTATGTACTGAAATAGGTTATGAAGAAAAACCTTGTTTATTTTATATTATGTAAAAATCTGTTACAAGAAAAACAGTTATGAGAAAGTCATTGATGTATTTTAATACATGTAATAGTCAAAAAACTTGTTAAAGTTCATGAATAAAACTTGTCAAAGTTGTTTCATACAAAACATGTGTATTCCTATTTCTTTCATCGTATTATAACACCATTGTGAAGTTGAGACGTCTTCTTCATTAAGTGTCGATAAAATAAAAGGGCCCTCTTTTATAAACCTCATGTTAATAAGTCATGAGAAGAATCATAAAGCATTTTCAAAGGATAAAAATGCTAAACTATTCTATAAGTCCTAAATAAGTAAGCAAGAATAGAATCTACAGAAGTACTGATAAAACTTCTTAATATAAAAGACTAAGTACAAACTTAGTCAGCAAAATATTTGTTTTTTACAAGTGCCCCATTATGATAACTGGGGACTTCATCAAAAGATCCCTTAAAGTAGTCAAGGGATAACACCACCAATTAATATAAAAAAAACAGTAAAGTTTGAAATACATTCAAATAGTCACTGATGGGGTTGGAGCATCAGAAGTTGCAATCTCATTTTCAGGGGCAGTCACAGGCACGGTAACAACTTCCGAGGGAGCAGTAATAAGAGCGGTTTCAACTGGGCCTGGAGTGTTAAAATCACCGAGGGAAGCAAGAGTCAGGGGAGCTTCAACTTCCATGGACTGTGTCATCGAATTTTCACCCCCGGGAGCCGGAATTGCAACTCCAATTGCTGCAGTAGCCACTTCTTCATTTAAAAATTCTTCTGCCCTAGGAGTTCCAAGTGCATGAGAAGGAGTATCAACTGCTTGTTGGCTTTTTTCAATAGTGTCCAAGACTTTGGCTAATTCAGATTGCAAATCAAAGTTTTCTTGAGAAGCTTCCATCAAAGCATCACGACGAGATTTTAGAAAAGCCCAACTTACCTCTATGTTGAAGTTCTCCTCAAGAAGTCCATACTCCCTTTCCCATATAGCAAGATCGTTCTTCAATATCTGGTGTTCAGCTAAGTGGGAATCAAGGGAAGCTTCAAGGGAGGCATGAGAACTCTTCAAAGCACATATCTCGTCAGAGGAGATCCTTAAGTCAGCCTGAGCTTGAGTCAATCTTTGCACTAACTCCCCTGCATATTTTTCTTTCTTCTTCACAAGTGCCTTAAGCTCTCTGATTTCTTCACTGGCCTTTGATAATTGTTTTGAAAATGAGCACTCCAAAAGCTCCTTATCTTTTTCAAATTGGCTTGAAGAAGCCTTGGCAATTGCTAGCTCAGAAGTCGAACCACGCTTTTGCTGCTCCAGGTGATTTCTACTTTCTTGCAACTCCTCTATGGTCCCCTGAGCATTCTCAAACTGCTCTTTCCAGTTTGCTGCCTCAAGCTGGGTTTCCGTGTCTATTCTCCTAGCCTCAGAGATAGCCCTCGCAGACTCTCGATCCTTCTTCTCTAGAGTGGAGATTCTTCCCATTAACTCAGTACCAATAAGATTAGCCTACAAGGGAAAGGCATCAAATGTGAGAATATAGAGAGGTATAAAAAAACTTGTAAGTTAAAAGAAAAGTACCTTCAAGGTAGAATGAACTATGTCATTCATCAAAGTCAAGCAACTGTGGCTCTCCATCTTCTTCTTCTCAATATCTCCGATTAAAGGCTCGAGCCAAACATCAGCTCCACCAGTCTTTCTCAAAAGGCTATGATTGGCAGGAACTTCAAGAGTAACACTTCTCATAGCCATGCCTCTGCTACTAGAACCCGCCTCTGTATGCCGAACAGAGGGAGGGGGAACAATGGAAGGAGGAATAGTAGAAAAGGTAAAAACAATGGGAGCTGTAGGAGTTAAAGCCGGGACAATAGGAGCAGATATGGGAACTAAAACAGATAAGGAAACATGAGTCGATAAAATAGGCAGAGAAATACTCGTGGTTGTCAAAGGAATAGAAGGAATAGAAGAAATGGGAATAGAAGAAGAGAGGGGAGTTTCATCAAGAACTGGTCCAAATTCTCCACTCTCAAAACCACTAACAAAGAGACGTCGAATTGATTCATTAGAGCCTCTTGGAGTGGTAACCTCATCAGAAAGGATTTGAATAGGCTCGGAGATAGAGGCTCGAGCAGGAGTATCTTCAACTTCATCTCCATCAATGACGCATCTCCTGGCTCTTGGCCTAGCTATCAAAGAGGTATTCTCTTCTTCCTCATTCTCAGAACTTTCTTCTACAACTGTTCTTTTTGATAGCGTGGCCCGAGTCTTTTCCAAATCAAGTGAAGCGGTTGAAGACGCTCGAATGGCAACGACTACCTCAGTTGTCATACCCCTGATACCAAATCCTGATAAAAAGAAGGATAAGGAATTAAAATAAGAAAGAATTCAATATACGGCAAAGCATAAGGAAATACATACCATGGGTCTTCACTTTCCAACCATTCAAAAGAGAAATTGATTTCCAAGTTCTCGCCTCCATAGGCGCAATCTTCAAAATTGAATCTACCCAACCACGAAAGTTAGGAACGTGTTCCACATCTCCCATGGTTGCTACAAAAAGCCAAAAAGAGACGAGATTAGCAAAGAAATCAAAATTCTTAAAAAATAGATACGGTAAGAAAAAGAAAAACTTACGTGCAAAATTCCACTTCTCAGGGAAGGGAAACACCCAACAAATCCACCGTACGTACAGCAACATAACGACAATACCACCCTCGATCCTTGTTATCTTCGGAGTTTACTAAAACCTTCTTGCTTCTTGTAGTCAAGGTAAAAACTCCATGGCGGAATAATTTGGGGTGGTATAGGTGAATAAGATGGGAAAAGGTAAAATTAACATTGGCTTTGGTAGACAAATACCTTAAGCAAGCCACAGCTCTCCAAACAAGAGGACCTACTTGAACTAAGCAAATTTTGAAAAAGCGACAAAATTCAAAAATAACTGGGTCAATGGCAGGATTAAATCCCAGAGTAAAGGGGATAAACGAAAGAGAATCCAATTCTAAAAGAAGAAATTCTCCGGTTTGGGGCAGGAATCATTATACGAAGATTATCTCTCCAATTACAATCTTTCCTAATAGTGGGAATCACAAGTTCAGTTATTAAAGAAGGATAGGTGTCAGTTTTTTCTAAATTTTTAACTTGTTCTTGGAGAGATCTTCTATCATTCCCAAAAGATAAATCATTGGGCACGATTTCTTCAACTAAAGGCTCCTGAGTAGGTTCAGAAAGTTCTTTACCTTTAGAAGAGGGGGTCTTTGGGATAGAACTCCTAATACCAGAAGAAGAAGAAGCAGAACCAGATGAACCACCATGAGTGGATCCTAGGCTCAAGCTCCGAAGCCTACCTCCTCTGCCTCTCCTATGTCTTACGGGGGCATTGGGGAAGTGATCTAGAATTGGAACTTTTCTAGGGTTAGGGTTTGGAGATGACATTGTTGAAGAAAGATGAATTAAGGGGGAGAAAAAGCAAAAGTGAATAATAAATTGCTTGTTGAAGATCTATGAAAAAGAAAACAGAAGAAAAAAGGTTAAATATGTTTATAATGACAATCGTCAAACTTAGAAGAGCAATGATGGAAAGCCTATAATAAAGGCAACTAACACTTCGTGAATAGTGGGAATGAAGAAGCCTTGAAAAAAGGGCGCAGAATTGCAGAACCAATCAAAAGGTGACACGTATGTAAAGCATTAATTAGAAGGGACAATTGAAGCGTCAGTATTGTCATGATATTAATTACAGCAAAAATTCCCTTTTTATGAAGATCCACTTCCCAGATATTTAATTGATAAATAAATGGAAAGTGGGGGGACTATCTGTATTGGGAAAAAATTGAATTAACATTGAAGGTGACGTGACATGACACGAGGACTAGTCAAATGGTCAAAACATGATGATCAGTTAAGAGGCACGAGTGACAACAGATACGGGAAAAAGCTAAATAGGCACGAGAGGCAATTCGAATAGTACAAACTTCGGACCTATTTGGGTCATTTAAATCCAAGAGATCAGAAGGCATTGAAGACATGGATATGATGACAAAAAGGAGTCCAAATTCAATATTAAATACCCAATACGTTAGAGAATTGGTATTAAATAGGAATGATTGTGTAGCATCTTATTTAATGTCAATTATTGCTTATAATTGCCTCATTAAGGCTAAGGTATTACTTCTTTGCTTAGGATCAACTATAAAAGGAGGAGGTCAGGTCATTTGTAAAGACAGAGGATACCATCAACATTACGTTAAAATACGAACTTATCTATTGCTTATTTGTCATTCTCAAAAAGTCTATTATTTCTTTTTCGTCTCCTGATTATCAATAGCCCGAATTTCTATTTGTCTTTAGATTTGACCAAAGAATCATATTTTTGGTTAAACAATGGCGCCTACTGTCGGAGCTAGGCAAGCCAAACCATACAACATTTCTACTGATTTCTTTTGAACAATTATAATAAACTGAAATGATAATCAAATGCGGAAGACTTATAATACTTAATTAACTGCAAACGGAAAAATGCGGAAGTTTTCAAAATTCACTTCTACCCAGTACCTGGTGTCACTACTCACGGACTACTATAGAATACTACAAACAAAGTTTGGAAAATAAATACATAGTGTTTGCCTGGTACAAGATGAACAAACAAAAGTAAAGAAAGGGACTTCGGCCTGCGAACGCCAGCTAGGCTACCTCGAGAGTCCCTGGACTGAAGATAGCTCCCAGAAAATCCTACTGCTGCGGTCCGTAAGCTGCGTCCTGATCTGTGCACAAAAAATGCACAGAGTGTAGCATCAGCACAACCGACCCCATGTGCTGGTAAGTGCCTAGCCTAACCCCGACGAAGTAGTGACGAGGCTAGACAGTACCTACCACAATTAAACAGGTGTGTGTGTATATATATATATATATATATATATATATATGTACACCAAGAATGTACAATGACTACCTTAACGGTGTTCATCTGATTGCCATTTGAGATACAATAAAGAACAAATCATCAGATAATACAATATAACCATTTCAATACTATAACTCGTATATATATAAATGTCTAAGTGGACGGCGCGCCACACGATCCCATTTATCAATACATAAGTGGTCGGCGTGCCACACGATCCCAATTCATATCTCATAGGTGGACGGCGTGCCACACGATCCCATAATATAATTCATAAGTGGTCGGCGTGCCACAGATCCCATAATATAATTCATAGGTGGTCGGCGTGCCACACGATCCCATAACATAATTCATAAGTGGTCGGCGTTCCACACGATCCCATAATATATTGAATAGTACAAATACTCTCTCTCCAAAGGAGGCCCCATTAGGGAAATTCAACAACATAACAATTAAACCCGGCAAGGGTACAACTAACAACCCAAATATCCCGGCAAGGGAGAATTCAATAGTAACAGTTCACTCGTCCTGGCAAGCGAATCATTGCATCACATTCTCTTTTAGTTCATTTCATTCTCATCTAACACTTTACATGGAAATTATCAATTTAACAAGACAGTTGTGCCATATCTTTCGAATTAAAAGCATTTACGACTCACGGTCATGCTAGACACCGGTGTATAGATACTCGTCACCATGCCTATACACCGTACTCGATCATTTAGCAAATAGCAATCAAAACAATCTAATCCTATTCCCTCGAGCCAAAGTTAGATCAAACACTTACCTCGGTCTGATAATAGCAATCAAGCCTCTAATACCGCCTTTCCTCTAGAATCCAACTCCTAAACAACGATATCTAGCCATAATTAGTTCAATATTATCAATAATGGCTCAAAAACACAATTCCATAGCCTAGAAATGAATTTCCTATCATTCTTCCAAAAATACCAAAATCCGACCCCGAGCCCACATGGTCCAAACTCGAGGCTCGGACCAAAACCCAATCACCCATAACCCCACGAGTTCAAATATGTAATTTGTTTTAAGATTTGACCTCGAATTGAGGTTGAATTGCCCAAAATCCCAAAAGCCCTAGTTCTACCCAAATCCCCTATTTTCTACCTTGAATTCATGCTTTAGGGCTAGGAAGTTAAAGATTAATGGAAGAAATTAAGAGGAAACGGAGTTAAGAATACTTACCCAAGAGATTATGGAGAAGGAATGGTTGAAAATCGTCTATGGAGGGTCTTAGGGAAGAGCTCGTGTGAAATAATGGGAAGAAACCCGAAGTGAACACTATTCTGGAATTTAAATAATTCGCTGGGCAATTACCCTTCGCGTTCGCGTGGTTGGGACGCATTCGTGAAGGGCTGATGGGGCAAATCATCGCGAATGCGAGGGTGAAGTTCGCGAACGCGTATAGTGAAAGGGGGCTGGGGTCTGGCCAGCTTATACGCAAACGCGAGGTAAGGCTCGCGAACGCGAAGAAGGGGTTTGGCAGAACTACGCGAACGCGGTGGGTCTTCCGCGAACGTGAAGAAGACTGGGCATAAGGCATCGCGAATGCGGAGCATCATCGCGATCGCGAAGGGAAAAGGGCCTGTGCAAAAATTGCAGAAATTCTGATGTGTTCTAAGTGTAAAAACATCCCTAACCACCCCCGAAATCATTCCCGAGCCCTCGGGGCTCCCAACCAAACACACACACTAACTCAATAACATCCTACGAACTTAGTCGAGTGATCAAATCGCCTAAATAACATCAAATTCAATGAATCAAACCCCAAAACCATCATTTTCCATTTCCAATTCATAAACCTTTAACTTTAGATATTTAGGTCCGAAACACGTCAAACGACGTCCAATTTCGACCAAATTTCATGGAAAGCGCTTAACGCTCATTTAAGGCCTGTACCGGGCGTCGGAACCAAAATACGAGCCCGATACCTATATTTTCTAACTCATTTTCATTTCAATTTTTCATATCATTTCCAGATAAACAATTTCTTTCAAAAATTCTGTACTCGGGCTCGGGACCTCGAATTTCGATTCCGGGAATACGCCCGAGTCCCATATTTTTCTACAGACCTCTTGGGACCGTCACTTCACAGGTCCGGGTCCGTTTACCCAAAATATTGACCAAAGTCAACTATATCAATATTAATATCAAAATTCTTCAAATTTTCCACAGATTTCACATATTTTAACATAAAAAAATTTCGACTTCGCGCCCGGACTGTGCATGCAAATCGAGGCAACTAAAAGTGAGGTTTTCAAGGCCTCGGAAGCATGGAGAAAGGGAGAATTACGGTGATGGCCCTTTGGGTCTTCACATCCTCCACCTCTAAAACAACCGTTCGTCCTCGAACGGACAAAAGAAAGAAGTACCTGAGTCGGGGAATAGATGGGGATAACGGCTCCGTATATCAGACTCGGACTCCCAGGTCGATGCCTCAGGAGGCTGACCTCTCCACTAAACACGCACTGAAGGAAAACTCTTTGACCTCAACTATCGAACTTGCCGGTCTAAAATAGCCACCAGCTCCTCCTCATATGACAGATCCTTGTCCAATTGGACAGTGCTGAAATCTAACACGTGGGCGGGATCGCCGTGATACCTCTGAAGCATGGATACATGAAAAACCGGATGCACGACTGACAAGCTAGGCGGCAAGGCAAGTCTATAAGCCACCTTTCCCACGCGATCGAGAATCTCAAATGGGCTAATAAACCTAGGGCTATGCTTGCCCTTCTTCCCGAATCTCATCACGCCCTTCATAGGCGATACACGGAGCAATACTCGCTCACCAACCATGAAAGCAACATCCCTGACCTTACGATCTGCATAACTCTTCTGCCTAGACTGAGCTGACCGAAGTCTGTCCTGAATGATCTTGACCTTATCTAAGGCCTCCTGTACTAGATCTGTACCCAATAACCGTGCCTCTCCCGGCTCAAACCATCCGATTG
Organism: Nicotiana tabacum; assembly: GCF_000715075.1. Classification (NCBI taxonomy): domain Eukaryota; kingdom Viridiplantae; phylum Streptophyta; class Magnoliopsida; order Solanales; family Solanaceae; genus Nicotiana; species Nicotiana tabacum. The sequence goes on from NC_134099.1 coordinate 164,839,713, forward strand.
GGGACCGACACCGCCTACCATACAACGCCTCATACGGAGCCATCTGAATGTTGGACTGGTAGCTGTTGTTGTAGGCAAACTCTGCTAAAGGCAAGAACTGGTCCCACGAGCCTCCAAAATCAATAACTTAGGCTCGGAGCATATCCTCAAGAATCTGTATAGTCCTCTCGGACTGACCGTTCGTCTGGGGATGAAATGTTGTACTCAACTGGACCTGGGTGCCCAACTCCTACTGTACCGCTCTCCAGAAATGCGAGGTAAACTGCGGACCCCAATCCGAAATAATAGATATAGGCACCCCATGAAGGTGAACGATCTCTCTGATATAAATCTCAGCATATCTCTCGGACGAATAGGTGGTGGCAACTGGAATAAAATGCGCTAACTTGGTCAGCCTATCAACAATAACCCATATAGCATCAAACTTCTTCCGAGTCATCGGAAGGCTAGTAACAAAATCTATGGTAATTCTCTCCCACTTCCACTCGGGAAGCTCGATCCTCTGAAATAAACCACCGGGCCTCTGATGCTCGTACTTAACCTGCTGACGATTCGAACAACGAGCCACATATGCAACAATGTCTTTCGTCATTCTGCGCCACCAATAATGCTGCCTCAAATCCTGATACATCTTCGCGATGCCCGGATGAATAGAATACCGAGAATTGTGGGCCTCAGCTAAGATTGACTCCCGAATACCATCAACATTGGGCACACAAACTCGCCCCTGCAATCTCAATAAACTATCATCTCCCAAGGTCATTTTCTTGGCACCTCCCCATTGTATCGTGTCTCTCAGGACACACAAATGGGGATCATCAAACTGTTGCTCCCGAATACGCTCCATCAATGACGAACGAGCAACCGTGCAAGCTAACACCCTGCTAGGCTCAGAAATATCCAATCTCACAAATCGATTGGCCAAGGCCTGAACATCCAAGGCAAGCGGTCTCTGGCTGACCGCAATATAGGCAAGACTACCCATGTTGGCGGACTTCCTACTCAATGCATCGGCCACCACATTGGCCTTCTCCGGGTGGTATAAGATAGAAACATCATAGTCTTTCAACAACTCTAACCACCTCCGCTGCCTCAAATTCAACTCCTTCTGTTTGAACAAGTACAGAAGGCTCTTGTGATCCGTGTACACCTCACACGTCACACCATATAAATAATGCCTCCAAATCTTCAAGGCGTGAACAATGGCTGCCAACTCTAGGTCATGAACTGGATAGTTCTTCTCGTGGATCTTCAACTGCCTCGAAGCATATGCTATGACTCTGCCATTCTGCATCAACAATGCGCCAAGCCCGATACAGGAAGTATCACAATAAACAGTATAAGGCCCTGATCCCATGGGCAAAACCAATACCGGTGCCGTAGTCAGAGATGTCTTGAGCTTCTGGAAGCTCGCCTCGCACTCATCTGACCACCTGAACTGGGCACCCTTCTGGGTCAATCTAGTCATCGGGGCTGCAATGGATGAAAACCCTTCCACAAAACGTCGGTAGTAACCAGCTAACCCCAAGAAGCTCTGGATCTCTATAGCTGAAGCTGGTCGAGACCAGTTTTTGACTGCCCCTATCTTCTTCGGGTCCACCTGAATACCCTCTGCTGACACGACATGACCCAGGAATGCAACTGAACTCAACCAAAACTCGCACTTCGAGACCTTGGTGTACAACTGACTATCCTTCAGAGTCTGAAGAACCACTCTGAGATGTTGCTCATGCTCCTTCTGACTGCGGGAGTATATCAGAATGTCGTCAATGAATACAATCACAAACAAATCCAAATAGGGCCTGAACACTCGGTTCATCAACTCCATAAATGATGTCGGGGCATTGGTCAACCCAAATGACATGACCAAAAACTCATAATGCCCATACCGAGTGCGAAATGCTGTCTTAGGGACATCAGACGCCCTAATCCTCAGCTGATGATAACCAGATCTTAAATCTATCTTCGAGAACACCCTAGCACCCTGAAGCTGGTCAAATAAATCGTCAATCCTCGGCAGTGGATACTTGTTCTTTATTGTCACCTTGTTCAACTGCCGGTAATCAATGCACATCCTCATCGACCCATCCTTTTTCTTCACAAATAACACTGGTGCACCCCAAGGCAATACACTGGGTCTAATGAAACCCTTATCAAGCAAGTCCTGAAGCTGCTCCTTTAACTCTTTCAACTCTGGCGGGGCCATGCGATACAGAGGGATAGAAATAGGATGAGTGCCCGAAGCCAGATCAATGCAGAAATCAATATCCCTGTCGGGTGGCATACCCGGCAGGTCTGAAGGGAAAACCTCGGGGAACTCCCGAACAATAGGAACAAAGTCGATAGATGGAATCTCTGCGCTGGAGTCGCGAACATACACCATATATGCTAGACACCCCTTCTCGACCATACGTCGAGCCTTAACATACGAGATAACACTGCGGGTGGCATGACCTGGGGTCCCTCTCCACTCAAGTCGGGGCAAATCTGGCAAGGCCAAGGTCACGGTCTTGGCGTGATAATCCAAAATAGCATGATATAGGGACAACCAATCCATCCACAATATAACGTCGAAGTCCACCGTATCTAAGAGCAATAAGTCGACACGGGTCTCAAGACCCTCAAATACTACCACACATGAATGATGCACTCGGTCGACCACTATAGAATCACCTACCGATGTAGACACATATACAGGAATACCCAAAGCCTCACTAGGCATAATCAAATAGGGTGAAAAATAAGACGACACATATGAATATGTAGATCCCGGATCAAATAATACTGAAACACCTCTATTACAGACCAGAATAGTACCTGTAATTACAGCATCTGATGACTCGGCCTCTGGCCTGGCTGGCAAAGCATAACAACGGGGCTGGGCCCCACCTCCTTGAACCGTGTCTCTGGGACGATCGGCTACTGGCTGACCCCTACCTCTGGCGGTCCGTGCTCCTCCTCTCTGATCCCTACCTCCACCTCTATGGCCTCTACCCCCCTCTAGCTGGCTGGGCGGCCTGGGGATCACCTGCTGCCTGAATTATGAGACGAGGACCCTGCTGCTGAGAGCTGTCAGATGCTCGAGGGCAATACCTGGCAACATGTCTCGTGTCACCACATGGGTAACAAGCCCTCGGCTACTAAGAATAACGGAGTGGTGGTGCACTGATAGGTGCTGATGGTGAGCTAGAAAGCTGTTGGTCAGAATTCTATGGCTGGGAACCACGACCACCTGTAGTACCATGTGAAACCTGAAGTGCTGACTGAAAGAGCCTCTGAGGGTGGCCTCTACCATATGAATCCCTACCTCCAGATGAGGTACCACTGAACCTACCAGAATGACAAGGCCTCTTATCTAACCCCTAACTACCTCCTCGTGCAAGTGCCATCTCTATCCGGCGGGCCGCATTGGCCACCTTCTAAAAAGACATATCACTACCGGCTCCCATAGCCATCTGAAGCCGGATCGGCTAAATCAACCCATCAATAAATCTCCGTACCCTCTCCCTCTCAGTGGGGAGTATAACAATAGCATGGCATGCCGAATCAATAAAATGAGTCTCATACTGCGTGACTGTTATAGTACCCTGATGAAGACGCTCAAATTGCCTGCGTAGAGCATCTCGCTCAGTCACCGGGAAAAACTTCTCCAAGAACAACTCTGCAAACTGATCCCAAGTCAATAATGGTGACCCTGCTGGTCTAGATAAAAAATAGTCCCTCCACCAAGTCTTGGCGGATCCTGCAAGCCGAAAAGTGATGAAGTCGACCCCATTAGTCTCCACAATACCCATAGTCCTGAAAACCTCATGGCAGCTGAATAAGAAGTCCTGGGGGTCCTCTGTAGAAGCACCACTGAAGGTGGTGGTGAAGAGCTTGGTGAACTTATCAAGCCTCCACAAAGCATCTGCGGACATCACCGCACCATCGCCGGCCTGAGCTGGAACACTCGGCTGGATTGCCACAGCTGGCTGAACTACCGGAACCTGAGCCTGAGGAGTTACCTGCTCCGGAGTACGCATAGCAGGAGTCTGAACTTCTCCCCCAGCCGGAGATGTGGCTGGTGCTACAGGAAGAAAACCCGCTCTAGAAATGCCTTCCATGAAGCCTACCAGTCGGACCAAATCATCCTGGAGTACTGGAGTGGCTACGAAACCCTCTAGGACCTGAGCTGGGCCCACAAGAGCTGCTGGTGCTGGAACCTCCTCATCATAGTCGACATGAGGCTCCACCTCTGGGACTGCTGCTCGGGGCTGAGCTCTGCCCCGACCTCGGCCTCTGGCACGGCCTCGCCCTCTGCCCCTGATAGGAGCTGCTGCTGGGGGATCGGGCTGCTACGCAGTAGAAGGGGAAGCACGTGTTCTCACCATCTGCGAAAGAACAAAGTAGAAAGACAATCAGTATTTGAGGAACAGAATCGCACGACAATAATGAACAAAGTGAAATTTTTCCTAACTCTGTAGCCTCTGGGGGATAAATATAGACGTCTCCGTACCGATCCCTCAGACTCTACCGAGCTTGTCCGTGAGTTGTGAGACCTAAGTAACCTAGTGCTCTGATACCAACTTGTCACGACCCGGATTTCCCACCATCGAGAGTCGTGATGGCGCCTACTGTCGGAGCTAGGCAAGCCAAACCATACAACATTTCTACTGATTTCTTTTGAACAATTATAATAAACTGAAATGATAATCAAATGCGGAAGACTTATAATACTTAATTAACTGCAAACGGAAAAATGCGGAAGTTTTCAAAATTCACTTCTACCCAGTACCTAGTGTCACTACTCACGGACTACTATAGAATACTACAAACAAAGTTTGGAAAATAAATACATAGTGTTTGCCTGGTACAAGATGAACAAACAAAAGTAAAGAAAGGGACTTCGGCCTGCGAACGCCAGCTAGGCTACCTCGAGAGTCCCTGGACTGAAGAGAGCTCCCAAAAAATCCTACCGCTGCGGTCCGTAAGCTGCGTCCTGATTTGTGCACAAAAAATGCACAGAGTGTAGCATCAGCACAACCGACCCCATGTGCTGGTAAGTGCCTGGCCTAACCCCGACGAAGTAGTGACGAGGCTAGACAGGACCTACCACAATTAACCTGTACAGATATATATACAAGTACAAGAAAACAATAACAAGATAATACAAAGTAAAGCTAGGAGGGGACATGCTATCGGGGAGTAACAGATAAAAATGAAATATCGGAAATACTCGGGGAGATACAGTAAAGAACAAATCATCAGATAATACAATGTAACCATTTCAATACTATAACTCGTATATATATAAATGTCTAAGTGGACGGCGTGCCACACGATCCCATTTATCAGTGCATAAGTGGTCGGCGTGCCACACGATCCCAATTCATATCTCATAGGTGGACGGCGTGCCACACGATCCCATAATATAATTCATAAGTGGTCGGCGTACCACACGATCCCATAATATAATTCATAGGTGGTCGGCGTGCCACATGATCCCATACATAATTCATAAGTGGTCGGCGTGCCACACGATCCCATAATATAATGAATAGTACAAATACTCTCTCTCTAAAGGAGGTCCCATTAGGGAAATTCAACAACATAACAATTAAACCCGACAAGGGTACAACTAACAGCCCAAATATCCCGGCAAGGGAGAATTCAATAGTAACAGTTCACTCGTCCTGGCAAGCGAATCATTGCATCACATTCTCTTTTAGTTCATTTCATTCTCATCTAACACTTTACATGGAAATTATCAATTTAACAAGACAGTTGTGCCATATCTTTCGAATTAAAAGCATTTACGACTCACGGTCATGCTAGACACCGGTGTATAGATACTCGTCACCATGCCTATACACCGTACTCAATCATTTAGCAAATAGCAATCAAAACAATCTAATCCTATTCCCTCGAGCCAAAGTTAGATCAAACACTTACCTTGGTCCGATAATAGCAATCAAGCCTCTAATACCGCCTTTCCTCTAGAATCCAACTCCGAAACAACGATATCTAGCCATAATTAGTTCAATATTATCAATAATGGCTCAAAAACAAAATTCTATAGCCTAGAAATGAATTTCCTATCATTCTTCTAAGAATACCAAAATTCGACCCCGGGCCCACATGGTCCAAACTCGAGGCTCGGACCAAAACCCAATCACCCATAACCCCACGAGTTCAAATATGTAATTTGTTTTAAGATTCGACCTCGAATTGAGGTTGAATTGCCCAAAATCCCAAAAGCCCTAGTTCTACCCAAATTCCCCATTTTCTACCTTGAATTCATGCTTTAGGGCTAGGAAGTTAGAGATTAATGGAAGAAATTAAGAGGAAACAGAGTTAAGAATACTTACCCAAGAGATTATGGAGAAGGAATGGTTGAAAATCGTCTATGAAGGGTCTTAGGGAAGAGCTCGTGTGAAATAATGGGAAGAAACCTGAAGTGAACACTGTTCTAGAATTTAAATAATTCGCTGGGCAATTACCCTTCGCATTCGCGTGGTTGGGACGCGTTCGCGAAGGGCTTATGGGGCAAAGCATCGCGAACGCGAGGGTGAAGTTCTCGAACGCTTAGAGTGAAAGGGGGCTGGGGTCTGGCCGGCTTATACGCGAATGCGAGGTGGGGCTCGCGAACGCGAAGAAGGGGTTTGGCAGAACTACGCGAACGCGGTGGGTCTTCCGCGAACGCGAAGAAGACTGGGCATAAGGCATCGCGAACGCGGAGCATCATCGTGATCGCGAAAGGAAAAGGGCCTGTGCAAAAATTGCAGAAATTCTGATATGTTCTAAGTGTAAAAACATCCCGAACCACCCCCGAAATCACTCCTGAACCCTCGGGGCTCCCAACCAAACACACACACTAACTCAATAACATCCTACGAACTTAGTTGAGCGATCAAATCGCCTAAATAACATCAAATTCAATGAATCAAACCCCAAAACCATCATTTTCCATTTCCAACTTCATAAACCTTTAACTTTAGATATTTAGGTCCGAAACACATCAAACGACGTCCGATTTCGACAAAATTTCACAGAAAGCGCTTAACGCTCATTTAAGGCATGTACCAGGCGTCGGAACCAAAATACGAGCCCGATACCTATATTTTCTAACTCATTTTCATTTCAATATTTCATATCATTTCCAGATAAACAATTTCTTTCAAAAATTTCGTACTCGGGCTCGGGACCTCGAATTTTGATTCCGGGAATACGATCGAGTCCCATATTTTTCTACGGACCACCCGGGACAGTCACATCAGGGGTCCGGGTCCGTTTACCCAAAATGTTGACCAAAGTCAACTATATCAATATTAATATCAAAATTCTTCAAATTTTCCATAGATTTCACATATTTTAACATAAAAAAATTTCCGGCTTCGCGCCCGGACTGCGCACGCAAATTGAAAAAACTAAATGCGAGGTTTTCAAGGTCTCGGAAGCACGGAGAAAGGGAGAATTATGGTGTTGGCCCTTTGGGTCGTCACAAGTTTGAAGGTAGAAAACACACTAGGAATGTTGTTTTAGGTCTCGTTCACATATATACACAGCTGAGGAGTTATTCATTGTGACATCAAGCCCCATAACATTCTTTGATGAAACAGCCAAGATCGGGCTCTCTATGACTTTGGAACAGAGCAAGGCAGAAAAGCATGGACTGAGGGGAACTGAAAGGTATTTGGCCGCGGTTGACGAAATGTACGGACCAGAAGTTGATATTGTTTGGCTCAAAAGTTATCGATATACTTTGCAAGCATAAAAACAATCAAAAGTAAATGAAGGTAAATCATAATCAAATATAATAAGACCTAGAGATGGAAATAATGCTATTCAAACAGATCTGATAGTATAAAGAGACAATACGAACTTGAGAGAGAGAGAGAGAGAGAGTATTCTTTGGAGATAGAGATAGAGAGAGAAATAAGAGAGTTGTATTATCCGAAAATAATGATGGATCCCTTTACAATGTGAAGGTCTCCTATGACGACCCGACCCGTCGTCTCATGAGTTACTGCCCCGTTCTTTCCATTTTCTGCTTCCTCATGTTTCATTATTGGTATTGGATACATTAGAATTTATTTGGAGCGATTTTGATAAGAAATGAGACATTTAGTCTCTTTTAAGAAGAGTTAAGTTGGAAAAGTCAACCAGGCATTGACTTATGAGTTAGAGGGTTCGGATGTGAATTTTGATGGTTCTGTTAGCTCCGGGAGATGAATTGTGACTTAGGAGCGTGATCGGAAGTGGTTTTGGAGGTCCGGTGTAGAATTAGGCTTGAATTGGCGAAGTTAGTATTTTGGTGATTTCCGGTTGATAGGTGATATTTTGATCCGGGAGTCGGAATGGAATTCTGAGAGTTGTTGTAGCTTCGTTATATGATTTGGGATGTGTGTGCAAAATTGCATGTCATTCAGAGGTGGTTTGGTTGAGTTTTTGATCCAATGCGTGTTTCGAAAGTTTTTGGAAAAACCTTAGGCTTGAATTCGATGTGAATTGATGGTTTTGATGTTGTTTGAGGTGTTTTGTTGATTGGAACAAGTTTGAATAATGTATGGGATATGTTGGCGTGTTTGATCGAGGTCCCGGGGGCTTCGGAGTGATTTCGGATGGCTAACGGAAACTTTTGAAGTTGGAAAAATTTCATAATAGACGAAAGTTGTAAATGAGTGCACGTAAGACCTCACTTTGGACGATCCAACGCAACAAAATGTTCGTCATTTGGAGGTGTATACAGAAAGTTATGACCATTTTACTGGGCATGTGTCACTAGCGCGCCCAGATGCGTGCCCGCGCTAAAATATGCGCGCCCAAGACAGAACACTGGGCAAACTAGCGCGCCGAGATGCGCGACCGCGCTAGTAGCAGGCCCCTAAATACCCCAAGACCGGGAATAGAGAGTTCCCAAGCCATTTTTGGAGCAAGGGCTTGCTCTCTGAAGGGGATTTCGTCCCACTCTTCATTTCTATGATCCAAAGTAAGATTTTTGGAGTACTTTGAGTTGATTACTACTCCTAAAGACTTATATTAACATGGATTGATCTTGAAAATCTTTAGATTTTCAAGAAATTCCTTCAAGAACTCAAAGAAGGGTTTTGCAAGATTTCTTCCAAAAGGTAAATCCTACACCTTAGACTCACATATATGGATATATTATGGGAATATGCGTATGAATCAAGTATTACAACTTATTGTATGGTGGTTGGAAGCCATAAATTCCCAATTTAAATACATGAACATGGTAGGGATTTAAAGGCGTTTATTTGATGGAATTTTTGTTGGTTTGGGTGTGAATGGTTGATCACACATGTGATGTTAGGAGTATAAATTGTTAAAGAATAATAGTGCGATGAATTTTTGGTTAATGGTGATAGTTGGAGGAACCAATGCTATAGTTAAGAGGTGTAAATATTTATGCCTACAAGATATTTGATAATATGCCTAAATGGCATAATTTATGGGATCTAGTACTAATATTAGCCCTATTGAGTGTTGTATTGTAGATTGAAGTTACATAACTGTATGGGATCATTATAGTATCATTAAGGGGCGAATTTCAGATATGTATGGTTAAAACCCCGTCTTTTAGAAATCGAACTTCATCGATGTTTGTGTGATTTTTGGCAGATTTGTCACACGAGGAGGCCAATTTGAGAGGTAAGGGCATAGCGAGCTAGAGGTGAGTAATACTTGTAAATGATATCCTGAGGGTTTGAAACCCCAGATTCACACATCATAGTGCTATATTGAGGTGACTTGCACGCCGGATATGAGCGTGGGGTAGAGCACCGTTGGGAATTGAGACTTGGTCCGTCCCGGTTGTTGATTTTACTGAGTATTTGACTAAAATTACTTGTTGCCATCATAATTGGGCTGATTGCCATGTTTGGGCTGATTGTCAACTATGTGAATCCTTCGGGGATTGAGATTGTGTTTTAGCATATGTTGCATATTATTCGACTTCAGTCCAAGACTTTAAACATTGTTTTGCAAACTCAGCCATATTTTCTAAGTTTTGAAACTCAAATGATATTTTAAATGATATTCCGGGCTGAGAACTATTGTTTTATAAATGCCCATGGGGCTTATGATGATTTCTGGACTGTGCATGGATCGGGCTGCGCGCCGCAACAGTATTATATTGAGATGAGCATTGATCGGGCTGCGTGCAACAACAGTATTATATTGAGATGAGCATGGATCGGGCTGCGTGCCGCAGCAGTGTATGTGTGCATGGATCGGGCTGCACGCCGTAGCAGTGTATATATATATATATATATATTGGATCGGACTGCACGTTGCAGTAACATTGCGCTTGGGCTGTAGGAGTCCATCCGGATTCTGTACACACCCCCAGTGAGTGCCGTCGACGTTAAATGGATCGGACTGCGCGCTTAGTGGGTACTGGAATGTACCATCATATGCATTGCATTGCATTCATGCATTTGTTTATTATTTGTTGTTTGTGATATTTCTGGAGATATTTATCTGCATTTGCTGGTACTAGCTGATCCTTGAATGTTGGGGCCCGAGTGGATGACCAGGAACGAAGATATTGACCGAGGGGCATATTTCGGTGTATAGTGTCACAAATTATTTTGAAAGTATTTTTGGCAACTGTTGAAAAGATCAATTTCAAAAGAGGTTTTTAACTGAGCCCAGATGTTTTCCAAAGGATTTCACGATTTTACTGTTTTTCTAAAAAGGGTTGTACTGTTCTATATAGCATGATGGAGTTGCTTTACGTGATTTCATGCTACTTAGTTATTATTTACTTTTATTACTCACTGAGTTGGAGTACTCACTTTACTCTCTGCACCTCGCGTGTAGCTGCAGGTATTGATTACCCGGTAGCGGGATATTAGTTGATTGGAGGTTTTGCTATTATAGCTGAGCAAGGTGACCGCCTGCGTTCATGGCACCGTACCTATTCCTTGGATTCTAAATTCCATCATGTATGTTACTAGATTTGTAGTCATATTTAAACTCTTTAGATGCTCGTGACTTGTGACACCCCGGTTTGGGCTGAATTGGGTTATATTTCGCGAAATCACATTATCTAATTATCTTGAAACTATTTAATTCATGTTTATATATTGTTAAAAAAGGCTGTTTAAAAGGGTTGGCTGGCCTTGTCTTCACGAGAGGCGCCATCACGACCAGAGCGGGGCTTGGGTCGTGACATCTCCTTTATATAGTAAGAGACCTTCCTGGAAATAATCAAAAAAGTACAAAAGCAGGTGATATCCCTCTACTCGAGGATGCTGGGGCTGAAAGGCATTGTTCCTATCCTTACGCCAAAGTCGTACTTCCGCTTTAGCTAACATGTTCTCTTTGGTCGTACCTGCCAACTTAGGGGCGTCGAAGGTCGAATTTGACCCTATATAGTTAGTCCCTCCGTTCGTTGGAGACACATTCGGGAAGCGTCTCCAATGGATGGAACTGCAAACCTCGCTTTAAGAGAATTTGACCCTTCTTAATGGCAGCAACATGAATGAGGTGAAACATGTGACATTGTTGAGCCGCTGACGCGTGGTTTCATCTTTAGAGTGACGTCATCGCCTGCATGCGTCATTATTACACTTATTCCCGAGGCGGTTCAGAGGGCGATTTGACGTTTTGATTTCCCGCACCCATTTTGAATCATGCCTTTTCGATTTCCACGCAACCTAACCCTATAAATAAGGGAAAGGTTCAATCTGATTCATTTTTCGATCCTTTAGAAAACATTTTCTGGCTTCGTTCTTTGCCTTTCTTTCTAGTAACCGTTATTTCGTTTGAGACTCCTCCACTTCTTTGAAGTCATACTTCCCATCGTTAGTACCTTATTTCTTAAACAGAAAACATGGCAAACGTCGCCAAGGTAGCAAAACGGCTAAAGACACCGCCCCATCCAGGGTTCCCCCCTCCTCCGGCGGTGAAGAGGAGGAAGTGGAAAAGCCTTTTGTTCCCCTTACGGTGTATAATATGCTCCCAAAAAAAATTCTCATTCGGAAGGACTTTCAAACGAAATGCCCCGAGCTTCCCTGGGAGCACATTGAACTGTTGCAGTCTCATTTAGACGATCTTCGAGCAGCATCCAACATTCCGGACCATGTGGAAATGGCTCCGACATGGATGGATTATGCCAATGTCCATAGGCCAGGATACTGCACATTTTACGAGTATCCATTCTTAATCGATTATAGTCTCCCTATTTACCTTCTGGCGGAGGAACTCTGCCGCTTTTACAATGTATGCCCGACTCAGCTTACTCCTTATACCTTGAAGGTGTGTAGGATCCTGACTACGTACGCGGCTAAGGATGAGTGCGAAGTCTCAGTTCATCATCTTTTGCACTTGTTCAACACTGGTTACCTGAGGGGTACCATGTTGCAATTGAAGAGCCGTGGTACGAAAGGTTTGTTAGTCAAGTATGATGACAAAACCAAAAGTGGCTTCTGGCGTAGGTACTTCTTCATTAGAACGGAGCACCTGGTGTCTAACCCTGCTGGGTTCCCGGAGAAATGGAATTCGGAACGTAAGTACCTCTATTTGTTGAATGCTTGGTCGTATACGACCTTAACGGCCCTGACTATCAACATGACTTCTTTCTTTCTTTTTTTGTAGCGAGGGCCTTTCCGCCCCGGTTCGTCAACACTATCAAACCATGGTTGTCCAAGTTGTTGCCCTACGCTGAGGAGTGTCGTACTTGGACCGCATTTCTTCAACAATACGGCCCCGCGGGACCATCACGTAATTCTTCGGCTTCAGTTTGAAAATTCCGTTAGGCTCTGATGACTGACTTAACGACCGATCTACTTGTTTTGACAGGTCGAAGTGCTCCTACGAAGAAAACGACTATTTTAACCACAACTAGGTCAAGCACCGATTCTGACGGTGAAGACCTAGTATGCGATTCAATTCATGGAGGCGTTTCCGTAGTTCCTCCGCAGGAGGTTGCACCTGTGGCAGCAGCCACCAGCGAGGCGACCCCTTTGATACCACCTCCGCAACTCGTGGATGAGACTACTGAAGGCGAGGAGCCACTAGAGAGAAAGAGACGGAGGTTGATAACGGTCAAGGGGATAACAACTGAAGACGAGAGGGTAAGTGTACCTCGTCAAGTGTCGAGGCTAGTTTTTATGGCCGATGCTATCCGTTCGGGGAGGTCGGCCCCTCAAATGAGAGCTACCGCCGATGCCAGCCCAGCTCGTGTCAGGGAGGGTGGTTCGACGGCCGCTGTTGGAGGTAAAGCGGAGGCGGCGTGCGCAAAGGAAGTCAGTAATTTTTAACAAAGTGGCAAAGAAATATAAGAAGTGCCGCGCCAAGCATCAGGCGGTGGCAGATCTGCTCACAAAAGACCCTAAATTTCGGGTATTCTGTAAGGGTCTTGAGCAGTCGGAGGAGCAGTTAAAGCGGAGGGTGGCCGTATTGGTGAAGGTCGATGAGGAGTTAATGGCTGCGTTTTCCCGAATCACTGAGCTAGAGTCTCTTCTTAAGTCGAGGGAAGAGGAGTTGGAGATTAGCCGCGGGGTAGCAGCGGAAGCTGCTGATTTGCAGACCAGGGTCGCCGCTTTGACCGCCGAACTTGATGCCAGGGCGGCTGAGAATGAAGTTCTCAAGCGGACTGCCCCACCAAGGTTCTATGAGGATGTTCATCGTGAGGCGCATGAGATGTGGGTGTACGCAGAGGCCAGATTGGTCGTACTCAAAGAGTACTTGGCTGCGGGTCGAGCTACTGAGGCGAAGGTTCAGGAACAACGGCGCGTGGCCGTGCCGCCCGTGAAACCTGTGGGTATAGCTTCGACTCTCCAGATCGGGCCGGCTATAACTCCGAGGACGCCAACCGGCTAGAGTCCGACTCTTGGATCTCCGCAGCTTACCAACTCGGGGGCGGCGACGAACACGATGGCGGTTAAGTGGGGGACAACGAGCAGGATGGCGGGCGCACAGGGGGTGACGAGCGAGATGGCGAAGCCCCTTAGGACTTGTATATATTTTGTTTTGTTGTATTTTGGAATGTAATGGGGACCTTTTACAAGGTCGGATATACATATACTTTTTGATGATAATGAAAATTGTACCTTTGTTACCATTCTTCTCCTTTTGCCCCTTTTATTTTCGGTACCTCATCTCAGTAGAGCGGGTGTTCGTTTACTTGTAGGAATTTTATTATGTTTTTGAAAGTTGTCTAAGTGTTATCCGCCAATAGGATACGGCTTCGACACTAAATAATGGTGGTTTTAGCCAATAATGATATTACTTCGACTGTTGTTGAAGCGTCATTTGTCGTAGTCGAACTAGGTCGGCGATTAGTGGCGACGACCTTAGCCTATGGGATGTAGCTTCGACTGTCGTCGAAGTGTTATCCGTCGTGGTCGATCTAGGTTGGCATTTTAATGTCGATGGCCTTAGCCATATATGTGACTTTGACTGTTGACGAATTACTTATTTGTCGTAGTCGAGCTAGGTCGACGATTGACGACTATGGCCTTAGCCAAAATAAGGTCGATGGCCTTAGCCATATATGTGACTTCGACTGTCATCGAAGTGTTGTCCGTTGTGGCCGAGCTTTGTCGACATTTTAATGTCGATGGCCTTAGCCATAAGTGTGACTTCGACTGTTGTCGAATTACTTATTTGTCGTAGTCGAGCTAGGTCGACGATTGACGACGATGGCCTTAGCCAAAATAATGTCGATGGCCTTAGCCATATATGTGACTTCGACTGTCGTCGAATTACTTATTTGTCGTAGTCGATCTAGGTCGACGATTGACGATGATGGCCTTAGACAAAATAATGTCGATGACCTTAGCCATATATGTGACTTCGACTGTCGTTGAATTGTTGTCCGTTGTGGTCGAGCTTTGTCGACGCCATGGCGATGACTCTAGCAGTTTGCACAGTGGAGATCATGGTCGTATCCGTTTATACAAGGAGATCATGGTCGTAGCCATTTATACAATTGAGATAGTGGTTGTAGCCGTTTATACAATGGAGATCGTGGCCTTAGCCATTTATACAATGGAGATCATGGCCGTAGCCATTTATACAATGGAGATCATACTAGTCCAGTCCCTTTATCATGTTAGCCTGGAGAGCGTGTTGAGTGGATGATATGATAAACTTGTTCCGCATATATCTCCAGGTATCCCCTTTTTCGCCTCGTTAAAAACCTCCCCGAGAAAACCCAATCGGGACAAAACTCGGGTAAGGGAAAAAAAGTACGACTCGGGAGACGCCTTTCAGAAATGGAAATACTTGAGGTGGGCGACGTTCCAATTGTTTTGAAGCATTTTTCCTTCCATTGTTTCCAACTGGAATGCTCCTTTACTTACTACCGTTGTGATTTTGTAGGGTCCGTCCCAGTTGGTGGCCAGTTTTCCTTCGCTCGGGTCCTTTGATGCCAATGTTTTGGCTTTAAGGACGTAGTTTCCCACTTTGAGTGGTCTTATTTTGGATTTCTTGTTGTAGTATCTTTTGACCTATTGTTTTTGGGATGCCATTCTTATGTGAGCTATGTACCTTCTTTCCTCGGCCTCGTCGAGGTCTTGAAGTCTATTCATGTCGTTATCTGCTCCGCTGGTATGTGAGTACCTCAGGCTTGATTCTACGACTTCGACGGGTATGGCCGCGTCGGTTCCGTAGACTAGCGAGTATGGTGTTCCTCCTGTGCTGGATTTGGGTATGGTCTGGTGTGCCCACAACACTTTTGGTAGTAGCTCGGGTCATAGCCCTTTGGCTTCCTCAAGTTTCTTTTTCAGTATGTTCAGTATTGTTTTGTTGGAAGACTCTGATTGGCTGTTGGCGGCGGTGTGATATGGCGTGGAGAGTATTCGCTTAATGTGCCATTTTTTGAAGAACTCTATCGTTTTTTTTGCCGATGAACTGTCGGCCGTTGTCGTAGCTGATTTCCTTGGGGATGCCGAAACGACATATGATATTTTTCCATATGAAGGCGATGACTTCCTGTTCACGTATTTGGGCGTACACAACTGCTTCCACCTACTTGGAGAAATAGTCAGTTAAAACAAATAGAAATGGTACCTTTCTTCGTCCTGCTGGTAGGGGACCGATTATGTCCATTCCCCATTTGATGAAAGGCCATTGGGAAGTGACTGAGTGTAGAGGTTCTCATGGTTGGTGTATCACAGGGGCATACTTTTGGCATTATTCGCATCGACGAACGTATTCCGCCGCCTCTTTCTTCATAGTGGGCCAGTAATAACCGGCCTAGATGATGCAGCGTATGAGGGCGCAGTTACCTGTATGGGCGCCGCAGTGACCCTCATGTACCTCTCCGAGCACTGACCTCGTTTGGTGCGGCCCTAGGCACTTGGCCAGGGGTCCACCAAACGTCCTTTTGTAGAGGTCGTGATTATCAGGCAATACCGGGCGGCTTGTATGCGAAGCTTCTTTGCTTCTTTTTTATCGAGTGGGAGTGTTCCATCCTGCAGATAGGATACAAATTGGTTGCGCCAGTCCCAAGTCAAATTTAAAAAGAATACCTCAGTGTGATCAATGGCTGAATGGAGGAGGGTGACCACGCTTTCTTTGTTGATGCTTTTAGTAGCTGCGGCTAGTTTTGCTAAGCCGTTTTCTTCGATGTTTTGGGCCCTCGGGATTTGTTCAAAACGGCACTCATCGTACTGAGTCATTAATCTGTGGATCTCTGATTGGTATTTTTGCAATCTCTGCTCCTTGATTTGGTAAGTCCCAGTGACCTGGTTCACTACGAGTTGGGAGTCGCAATGGAGAACGAGTTGTCGAGCCCCATATTTGATGGCTAGTTTCATGCCTGCAATCACAGCTTCGTACTCAGCCTCGTTGTTAGTCATTTCGGGGCATCGTATAGACTAGCGAATTACTTCGCCCGTGGGAACCTCGAGGACAAGTCCCAGTCCCGATCCCGAGGCATTAGCAGCACCGTCAGTGTAGAGAGTCCATAGGTCGGTATCAGAGGAGGCACGATGTGCCTCCAGTTCCGCCTCTGGCAGTATCTCTGCGCTGAAATCAGCTACAAAGTCGACAAGTACCTGCGACTTGATGGCGGTTCTTGAGTGATAGGTTATACGTGCTCGCTGAGCTCTATGGCCCATCTGGCGAGCCTTCCTAATAATTCACGCTTGTGTAGGACGCTTCTCAAGGGGAATGTCGTTTCTACTTTTATGGAGTGGCACTGAAAATAGGGTCGGAGCTTTCGTGAAACTACGACCAATGCCAGAGCTAACTTCTCAAGGTGTGGATACCGTGTTTCGGCGTCCACAAGGGTTTTGCTAATATAATAGATGGGAGATTGCGTACCTTCGTTTTCGCGAACCAGGATTGCACTGACGGTGACTTCAGATACGTCCAGATACACTAGCAGGGGTTCGCCTGGGTTCGCTTTGACCAGTATTGGTGGAGATGATAGGTATGCTTTTAATTTTCTCAAGGCTTCGATGCATTCCTCGTTCCACTATAGCCTATGGTCTTTCTCAACATGTTGAAAATTTATGGCACCTGTCGGAGGACCGTGAGATGAACCTGGATAGGGCCGCTATTCACCCCGTTAGCTTTTGCACCTATTTTTTGCTGTACAAAATCTCAGGTATTGCATCTATTGCCTTGATCTGGTATTGGTTGACCTCGATACCTCGTTGTGATACGAGGAAACCCAAGAACTTTCCTGAGGCCACGCCGAAGGCATATTTTTTTGGGTTTAGCTTCATTCCGTATCGTCTTAGTATTTCGAAGGCTTCTTTTAGATGGTTGATGTGGTCCTCTTTCTTTGTCTACTTCACCAGCATATCATCGATATAGACTTCCATGGTCTTGCCGAGCTTCTCTTTGAACATTTTGGTGACCAGTCTCTAGTACGTAGCCCCTGCGTTTTTGAGCCCGAATGGCATTACCTTGTAGCAATACGTCCTTTGGTAGGTGATGAAAGTCGTTTTCTCCTGGTCCTCCTCGGACATCATGATTTGATTGTAGCCGGATTAGGCATCTAAGAAGCTCAACAGTTCATGTCTTGCGGTGGCGTCAATCAGTTGGTCGATGTGGGGCAGTGGGAATGAATCCTTTAGGCATGCCTTGTTCAGGTCGGTGAAATCCACGCACATCCTCCACTTCCCGTTTTTCTTTTTGACCATGACGACATTGGCGACCCATTGGGGGTACTTTGATTCTCTGATGGAGCCGTTGGCCAGTAACTTGTCCACTTCTTCACTGACCGCTTCATTGATTGCTGCGTTGAATTTCCTTCTCATCTGTCGCACGGGCGGATGTAATGGGTCGACGTTCTGCTTGTGAGTGGCGATGTCTTTCGGGATTCCTGGCATATATGAGTGGGAAAAAGCAAATAAATCTGCATGGTTAGTTAAGAATTCACGGTACTTACTTGGGTTGTCGAGGTCGTGCCCAATGTAGGTTGTCCTTATAAGTTTGGTACCGTCCAATTGGACTAGGTCGAGATCCTCGACTGTCGCTTTACAAGCCTCCATGATGTCGGGTCTCTAATGGCGTCCGTTGTCGGGTTGACCTTAGTCCCCGACATAGCTGGTTGTTATGCCTCTGAACTCGCCCCCTTCAGTTGTTTGGTGTAGGTGCAATTTTGAGCTATTTTGTAGCATTATTGTGCGGTGCTCGTCTCGCCTCGAATGCTAAATACTCCCCATGGGGTAGGGAATTTGATCACTTGGTAGAAGCTTGATGGGACCGCTCGCATGGCATGTATCCAAGGGCGTCCTATGATGGCGTTGTACGTTGTTTCCTGGTTCATCACATGGAAAGTTGTTTCCAGCATGACTCCTCCTGCTAAAATGGGCAATGATATCTCCCCGGAGGTCCGTTCCACTACATTATTAAAACATGTTAATGTTATGCAACGTGGTATTATCTTATCTTCGAGTCTCATTTGTACGAGGACCCTCGGATGGATAATACAGGTGCCACTTCCGTCGTCGACCATGATTTTTTTAACATCAGTATCGGCGACACGTAAAGTGATAACCAAAGCAGCATAATGAGGGAAAGACAAACCGTCGGCATCGGACTTATCGAAGGTGATACTATCTTCAAAGTCATCATACCATTCATGGGTGATTATTCGCTTTAATTTGAGCGTGGTGGTGAATTTGACGTGATTGATTGCTGAGTCGTCGCCACCTCCGACGATCATGTTTATGGTGCGTGCTGGGGCCGGTGGCTTCGGCGGCCCCTAGGGTTGTTCCCGTCCGCGTGCGAAGTTGGTTTTCCCTTTGTCGCTGAGAGTTCCTTAGGTATCCCTGGTTCAGCATCCTGACTACCTCTTGTCGTAGGCCTATGCAGTCCTCGGTTTTGTGTCCTCGTTCCTGATAGAACTCACATAGGACGTTTGATTTCCTTATGGTAGGGTCTGATTTCATCTTCTGCGGCCACTGAACCTTGGTGCCCAGCTTCTCCAGTGCGTACACTATTTCTAAAGGAGACACACAAAATTATGGGCGGATAATAAAGGAGGCATACCTCTTTCGTTTCGGAGTGGAGCGACATGTCGCTACAGTGCATCCGTGTGCCTCGGTGGTGGCGGATAAGAGGATATGGCGTAAGGCTGGTGCCTTTCTTTGTTGAAGTGTAGGAGTTCTTCTCGCCGTCCCTCGTTGCGTCGATCCCTCCTTGCTTCTGAGCGTATCGTCGTTAGCCGTTGGGTCGACCCATTAAGATCGTCCTCATCTGCTCGTACCTCAGCATAGTAAGCGTTGTGGTTCCTCCCATGTGGTAGGGGTATATTTCATGAGGTGGCTTAGTAGCTTCTTAGTTTCCCTCGAACTGTCTCTGTTTAGCCCGTTCTGGAAAGCGGCGACCGCCATACCTTCCGACACGTTTGGTAGGCTCATCCTTACCCTGTTAAACCTGGCTAGGAAATCCCTGAGTCCCTCTATTGCGGTTTACCTGATGGCGAAGATATCGTTTACCCTTGCTTCCGCTTTCTTTGCTCCTGTATAGGCGGTGACGAGCTTATCCGCCATTTCTTCAAACGTGGATATCGTCTTAGCTGGTAGTTGGGAGTACCACATTAGGGCCCCTCCTGTTAACGTCTCACCAAACTTCTTCAGCAGCACGGATGGTACCTGTTCTTTCGATAAATCATTGCCCTTCACATCAGTGACACAGTGGATTAGATGATCCTCGGGATCTGTGGTTCCGTCATATATCCTTAAGTAAGGTGGCATCTTGAAGGTTTTTGGGATAGAGTGAGGAGCAACTTCTTCGGTGTACGGTTGTTCAACCAACCTTCCCACGTCGCGTTTTGGTAGCAACTTGGGAGCACCGGGGATCTTGTCTACTCTCTCCTGATGTTCTTTCATTTGGTCACGGAGCACCTTGTTTTCGTTCTCCATTTCTTCCATCTTCTTAAGGATGGCTATGAGTGTTCCATTGTTGGTCTGTACATTGATGGGAATGTTATTTGTTTTTACAACCCCAGGTTCACCTATGGCAGCGGTGTTGCCTACCGTTGATGCACGCCTGATGTTACTTTGTGGTGACTTCTCGATCAAGCCACTTAGGGTACTTGTCAGCCAATCCTACAGTAGCTTCTTGACTACTGGGGCTGTTTCCTTAGCCGTAGATGTTGAAGCTCCTTTTTCATGCAAGATCGTCAGATCTTCAGATGGTGAGGGTGAGATCTCTCCACCTGGTGTAATATTAGGGGTTGCGTTCAAAATGCCTTCTTCACCGGCCTCGTTGAGAGGACCTATGAGATTGGCTGCAACACCTGCTATTGCTTTCATTCTTGTGTTATTTTCTGCCATCTTTTGCTTTTGTGTGGTGTAGAGAATGGTAGTTGGTTGTGCTCTAGGTGCAATCCCCACAGACGTCACCAAATTGTTTGGCTCAAAAGTTATCGATATACTTTGCAAGCGTAAAAACAATCAAAAGTAAACGAAGGTAAATCGTAATCAAATATAATAAGACCTAGAGATGGAAATAATGCTATTCAAACAGATCTGATAGTATAAAAAGACAATACGAACTTGAGAGAGAGAGAGAGAGAGAGAGAGAGAGAGTATTCTTTGGAGATAGAGATAGAGAGAGAAATAAGAGAGTTGTATTATCCGAGAATAATGATGGATCCCTTTACAATGTGAAGGTCTCCTTTATATAGTAAGAGACCTTTCTCGAAATAATCAAAAAGTACAAAAGTAGGTGATATCCCTCTACTCGAGGACGCTGGGGCTGAACGGCGTCGTTCCTATCCTTACGCCCAAGTCGT
The DNA here is from genome assembly GCF_000715075.1 of Nicotiana tabacum. Taxonomy (NCBI): domain Eukaryota; kingdom Viridiplantae; phylum Streptophyta; class Magnoliopsida; order Solanales; family Solanaceae; genus Nicotiana; species Nicotiana tabacum. The sequence goes on from NC_134099.1 coordinate 164,860,921, forward strand.
ACTTCCGCTTTAGCCAACATGCGTCCTTTGGCCGTACCTGCCAACATAGGGGCGTCGAGGGTCGAATTTGACTCTATACAGATATATATATGGGCTCTCGGTTGCACTATCTACGAGTTGATGATAGGGCCACCGTTGTGGGAATCAGATGAAGATAGTCAAGATTCGAATGTTTTATACAGAATCGGGTTTGAGGAACCAATGTTACAGAATGCAAAGTTGTCGAACGATTTTTTGAAGAGGTGTCTAGTCAAGATCACGTTGGACAGCAGAGATGCTATTGAACCATCTGCTTCTGAATTTATCCCAAGTAGCAGACAATAATGTCCAGCCTGCAACAAAGAGGCTAAAGATTATTTTACGCAGACCGCAACAGAAGATAGCATTCAAGAATTCCAGTTCAGGTTGGACAGCTAACATCCTATTGAACCATCCGTTCCTGAATTCATCCAAAGTAGCAGACAATGTCCAGCCAGCAACAAAGACAGCTAAGAAGCTAAAGATCATTTTACGCAAACCGCATCAGAAGATAGCATTCAAGACCCCACATATATAACCGTGAACTGATCGTACAACATTGATGCAATAATCAGATCGTACAACTGAAGAAATTAGTGAAGGCTGCTGGTGATACTGAAAGTAGATACTCAGATTGATAATTGATTTGTAATATATGTAAAAGAACTACGTGTGGGCTTGATCCCTCTTTAGGATTTGTTGGGGTACATAGGCAGCCTGTGATCAAGATGATCTTAGTTGCAACCCCTTTTTAGTTGAATGAAATGAAGTTTTTTAATATATGGTCATAGTTGATCAATGCACCTTACAAATAAAGGCGACTTGTTGTAAGTTTTTTCTGGTCAATGATGAGTGGCATCAGTTTGTAATACATACCTTAGTAAAATTGGCAGAGTTCTAGTCTGTTACAAGAAAATTTAGAGTTGACAAGATGGTAATATCTATTGGGAATATATTGTTCCTGTCACTTCTCAACAGTCCAATAAATGGCCTGAAACTGGTTTCATGTCACTGGTGGCTCAGTAAGTTCTAATGAACAACAGAAACAAGAAGCAACTGCTAAAAATGATAAGAATCGCGAGTTCTGGGAAAAACTGTTTGAAGATGACTCCATCATTTCATTTCATACAGATATGAAAGGTATAATTTCAGCTAATCCATTAACAAATTGAAAAGAGTATCAAGAAAAACTTTTTGAGAATGTTTTCCTTCGACTCAAAGAAATATTTCCTAAGCTCTTTTGATTACTTAAAAAAATGTACTCCCTCTTTTTCTTTGAGGTACTTTCCTTTTTAATCTGTTCCAAAATGAATGACACATTTCCAAAATTTGGAAATAATTCAACTTTAAACTCTTCATTTTATCCCTTTTGCCCTTAGTGAGAAGCTTTTATAGCCACACAAATGATATGTCCCCACAAAACTTTTACCCCTTAATCTTTTAAGACCACAAGTTTTAAAAGTCTTCTTCTTTTTTCTTAAATTCCGTCCCGAGTCAAACTACCTCAAACAATATGAAACGGATGGAGTAATAGTAAATAAAAATCAAATCGTACGATGCAATGATATTCACCAATCTATTTCTCTTTTTATTAAAATAAGATAATGAATAACTTCATGAATTCGTTCAGAAACCTATCAACGAGTTCAAGCATTTAACAGGAGTCAAACCAAAAAGTAATTATTAAGAACAAAATCTCACATAGTGGCACTGAAAGATAATATTTGTGCAATTCTCCCATTTTTATCCCCTTAAATTGAATATTTAAAATGTCATCCAGAAATAAAGAAATCAAATGTCAAAAGTTAAAATATTTTTTTGTATTTGAAGACGGGAAAATAAATTGAGACGACCTTCCCTAGTACGAGAAACCTGAGCACACACAATGGAATTTCATTAAAAACAAATCTGTATATCTTTTGTATCTTAAACGAGAAAAAGTTTTTAATATTTTTTTTTTAAACAAATCAACTGTTAGAGCCATATATTAGCTTAAAAGAAGAAACAAAAAATCTACCCTTTTCATTTTCCTTTCTCTAATTCAATTTGTTAGTTATGGACTTGGTCCACGTGCAAACATAGACAGAGGCGAACACAGGATTTAAGTTTTATGGGTTCAATCCCAGGAGTGGATCCAAAATTTAAACTTTCTGGGTTTAGCTTTTAAAGTTTTTAGTATTCAAAACTTTATATTTTTAAAGTTATGGGTTCATATCTGCTATTTTAGCAATTTTAATGAATTATTACATATAAATTTTTTACCTCGCATAAAAAATTATGAGTTTCAGTTGAACCCGATATTAATATACTACATATGCCCCATTTCAACTCTGAAGGTTTTTTGCCATGAACCCATTGAATTTTTAAAATTATGGGTTAAATAATACTATTTGTTACAATTTTATAGTACTAATATAGTGTCTCTTATTGCCTCTTTGAGCCGAGGGTCTCCTGGAAACAGTCTCTCTGCCCGTCGGGTAGAGATAGGGTCTGCGTACATATTACCCTCCCCAGACCCCACTTGTAAAATTATACTGGGTTGTTGTTGTTGTTACAATTTTAATAAAATTTTAAATATAAATTTATGGTTCGCGTCGAAAGTACTGGATTCGGTAGAATCCACTATTACAAGTCTACATCCGCCTTGAATATAGAAGTATTGTAAACTTGTAGTACAAAACGATGAAGTAGCATAAATATGAAGTACAAAAGTTGTACTTGATAGAAAAAGCTCAAAAGATTTTCGAAGTATTATCCTAAAAGTACTACTAAGTGATAGTACAATGTTGAAATACTACACACTATTTTAGAACCATTCTTTATATATCTAATCTATAAACCTACCAATTTTGACAAGTAAAAGTAGAGACAGGGGATCCTCTAATTGGTGAAAGTGTTCAATAGGGGCAATCTGAGATCACATGTTTGGCACTTTTCCTTTTTTTCTCGTGTGGTTTGATATCTTAATATGTGTTCTCAGGTCGCCCCTGTCGAACTATTTTTTACCGAATAAGATGGTTTATCATGTTTGGTATACAAAAAGATGTTTTTATCATGTTCGAGAACTTCGCCTGAATGAGCTTTCTCACAATGTCCTTCTCAAGTCTGATAAAGGAGAAGGGACATTGTGGTAGGCTGATAGCGAGCGTAAAACTAGTCAACTCATAGTGAATCCTCAAAATACAGATAAATGAACAATGATGATTCATATACTCAAGATCCTAACTTTTATGATGTGCCAACTTGCTTGAAAGGTTTGACCAAGGTAAGTTTTATTACTCCACATATTAATTTTTTGAACTTATGTGATTGTACGTTAATAACCGATTATGGCGTATAGCTGCAATAAAAAAAGGACAGCCCAATGCATAAAGTATTCCGTGTTTACGCAGGGTTCGAGGAAGGGCAACACCTAAGGAATGTGATATAAAGAAAACTAAATAATGTAATGAGACTCATTCATGCAGAATGTAGTAACAGATTTCAGAAATAATACAATTATTAGTTCTAATAATTTAAGATTTTTTTCATGATTTCACTAGCTCAATAAAGCAAGGAAGTGTGTTTTCATACATAATATTACTTTAAGGAAACATGAGATAACTCTATAATAGGGGAATCAAATAGCCATTTTAAGACTATTACAAAAGGGAGCTGCACTTAGGACATTGAGATCAGGGCCCAATGCAACAAAATGCCAACATCTTCTTTTTCCTCTGCACCCAAAAAAGAAAAATAGGTATAAGTCCAGGATAGTTTAGAGACGGATCCAGGATTTGATATTAATAGTGCACATGAATACGAACTTCGTGTGTGTATGTGTATATGATTTTTTTTTCCAAATATATGCATATATTTTAGAGTTGAAGGTAGCAATTGCGCCTGCACCAGAATGCCACTGAGCTACATTTTCCCTATTGATGGCAGTGGCGGACCCAAGTGGTGGCTAGCGGGTTCAACTGAACCCGCTTCACCAAAAAATAATACTGTGTATATGTATAAATTAGGATTAAAGCTGTATAAATTTTGTATAAATATTTATTTGAACCCACTTGACAACTACTATTTTAAACTAAAGTTATATACTTCTAAGATTGAACCCGCTTGCATAAAATTCTGGGTCCGCCACTGATTGATGGCATGGTATATAGGAAACAAGCGATATTATCCACTTGACATTTAAGTTATATGCACTGATAGTATAAAATTTTATACACGACCAGTGTAGTTTAACCAAGAAAAGTAGGTTAGTTATCATTTTTATCAAGTTATTGATTAAAGTTTATCATAGATTTATCTGTAATTACCATATAGTAGGCGAATTGAGTTTAGTAATAAGTCTTACCATGCAAGAATCTTCATGTTGCTTCCTAAGAGCTTCCTGTTCATGATCGATACTAGGTGGTCGCGCTAAAAGATCATTATTTTTGTGTTGTTTTCTGTTGACGCGAGCTTTTGAAAATTCGACAGTATAACTTGCAGCACCTCCAGTTTGTTGATCCCACATTCCAAATTGAGGTACAGACCTGTATCCATTTTTCTGCAGTTTCAACAGATATAGGAAAATCATTTAGTTAGAAACTCAGAGCTAGAGATCAATATATCTTTTGGAAAATACATCATGTGACAGGAATGATGATCATGGAATTCTTTACTATTACAACATATATTGCATGATTAAACCATAAAAATATGATAAATCACTAGCATTTGATTGGGAAACTGCTGAGGAGGAAATAAATTCAGATATGGAATATGACATCAAGCTAGGTACAGTCAAACCTCTCTATAACAACCTCATTTGTTCCGATATTTTTTGGTTACTATAGTGAAGTGTTGTTGCGAAGATTATATATTAAAACATAACATACAAATCGGTTCCAAGAAAAACTGGATTTTTATAGTGAATGACTGTTATATAGGGATGTTATTATAGAGAGATCTGACTGTACAGTAATTGTCATTTGTCAATTTTGGATGTTGTGAGGTTCTCATTATGCAGGGCCATATGTGATCAGAACAAAACCAGGTAATGAATTAGCAGCTGCATAGTGAAGGATTCTAACAAAGTCACTCAAAAGAATGTTGCTTCATATGATATTTGGGAATAGTAGCATAGTTGCTTAGTCGTCGTCCCTTCTTTTAACGTGATACAATATAGGTGTGTTTCGTCGCTCAAACCCTTACTTCTTCCCTCCTCTTCTCCTCTTCTCAGTGTAGAAAGCATACCCACCGCTCCCTTGCTGTGGCTGGTACCTGTTGCTGGTGGGAGGTGGTCGAGTTGCGTTCAAGTTGGTCTGGACACCACAGTTATAAAAAAAAAAGGTGTCTCCAGCCGAGGTAATTCAGTTCTTTAGTTTGTGGCGGAGTCGCGGAGAGTTGTAGAAGACTCGGTTATTAAAGATCTAATTGAAGTAATTCTTGAGCCACCTTTATCGCTATGTTGCTTCAATCTTGTGTTAAGGATATTCAACCATTTACATGACTTTTCTTTTACCTATACGCGCAAGATAGTCATTCGACAAAAGGGATTCAATTGAACCCTTTAAAACCATGCAGTTGTACACTAGTACTATATTACTACAGGAAATTTTGCAGTCAAGAATCCCATAATGCACCAGAATGAAGATGGTTTTAATTACCATGCAACCTGGTGCACTAGCCCCCGCTATGTGCGGGGTTCGAGGTTGGACCACAGGAGTTTTAATTACAATATGTTATTCAGATTAAGTATTCTTACCATATTGCTAGGGTCCTCTTGTTTCTTGCCAGGAAATTCCTGATCATTTGCCAACCCGTGGCGTGCGCCTAATCCATTTTTATGCTGCTGCTGATCATTTGTCAATCCGTGGCGTGCACCTAAACCATTTTTATGCTGCTGGTGTTGTTGATGCTGCTGCTTGTTGGCGCGAGCTTGGGAAAATTCCATTGTATAACTAGAATTTCCCCCGGCTGCAGCCTTGTTATCCCATGCTCCAAATTGAGGAACATAAGTTGGACCATTTTTCTAAAGAAATATTTGAACAAACATTTGGTCAGTAAATATATATGAAGTAGCTAGGTCCTAAGTTGCTTCAATATGGCAGTTTAGGTGCTGTATTCGTGTCAATACCACGCTAGTATGGGTGTGGTTATGGGATTTGTAGCGGATATGGTCATACAACTTTGGTTATCCAACATGTCAAGCTTGGACAAAAATTCAAGACGATATACTATTTGATTCCTGAAATTAGAACCAAAATCAGGATAAATTTGAAGAAAATAACATATCTACAACTTGAGAATAAAAAAGAAATCCACACTTTATAAGTTATACGTAACTATTCCACAAAATTTCTTATAAGTGATATGTTTATATTTTTGAATCATTTTTATCTGGATCTCCCCACCCGTATCCGTACTAGGATCCATATCCCCGAATCTTTGAATCTACATCTCGAAGGATGTCTGTCGAATATTGCACCCGTGTTAGATACCCGCAACTGTGTCCGAGCAACTTTAGGCTAGGTCTATTATCTTTGGTGAAATACATAGATGAAAGTTGGAGCTGTATATGCATAACCGGAGAGAATTCGAGCCTCACAAATAAACAAGACGTGATATTAGAACATGCACAGATCCTGGCTTTAATTTTTACCCAAAAAAATATTTCACGTATTTGGCCATGCAAAAAGAATTAATCTCGCACATGGAAAATATGTTTGAAGATAAAATTGGCTAAATAAAAATACTTTTTTAGTAGTTTAAGATTTAAAATAGGATGGTCGCACAATTATCAACAACTATAATGACACAACGAAAGAACTTGATGAAGATAATTATAAGATTGATAATATATAAATTCATGAAAAAGATATTAATTGCTCTCTCTCTTGATCAGGATCATTTCTTTCAAAACGTTTTTTCTCCTTCCCCTTAATTAACTAAATAGTCTTAAACATTACAAAGAAATGCAGAATATTTAACAAATAAATGCCAATATGGATAGGCAAACTTCATAAGAACATAATTGTAATATCTTCATGGAAATCATTTTCCTTCTAAATCAATCTCGAACATTTACTTAATTTCTCCATCATTTCCATTAAAAGATCAAACAATCTAAACAAAGAAAAAAATTAAAGAAATACATAAGAAAAAGTCAAAATGATTTGTTACTTAATTTCTCCATCATTTCCATTAAAAGATCAAACAATCTAAACGAAGAAAAAAATTAATGAAATACATTTAAAAAAGTCAAAATAATTTATTGCATATCCGCTAGAGGAAATGGCATTTTTTTTTATATATATAAAAAAAGTAAGTTTTCATTGAATCTGAAACATACCTCCTTTCGTTTTTCCATATGAAGCACAAAGAGGAAAAGATCAGAGAGAAATGGCTGAAAAGGCTTTGAAGGAGGTAATCATGGATTCTCCAATATATATACGCCTCTAATTATTAATTATTTACATATATATTTATTTATTTATTTATTTATTTATTTATTTATTTGTCTTATGTATATATTTGTTAAAATAATATTTAGCCAGAGAGCAGCAAATCGAGGATAAACATAGCAATATAGCATTATATCATGACCCAATAATTGTTACATTTTCATGTAAAGATAAAATCTTAACAAAACACCCTTAAAAATTCGAAAATAATATTCCGGCATAATATGTTGGAGCTTGAATTTTTTACATATGAAATTCCAGCATAGTGTACTGGAAATTTCATAATGTGCTGGAGTTCCACCATAATATGTTGGAAATTTAAACCTAGGAGCTTCATAATCCAGCATATTATACTGGATATGCTGGAGTTCTAACATAATATGCAAGGAGTTTATATGAAGGAGCTCCATAATCCACCATATTATGCTGGAACTTTCTGCGTTTCAACAAAACTAGAGGTGTACAAAGGAAACCGACAAATCGCACCAAACCGATAATCCGAATCAAATCGAGAAAAAAAAACCCGACTATGATTTGGTTTAGTTTTGGAAAAAAATTCTGACCATAATTGGTTTGGTTTGGTTTTAACTAAAATATGTCACACCAAACCAAGACAACCCGACATTACATATATAGAAGTTTTAAATATATTTAATACATAAAAATATTTATTGTTGTGTAGTTTATAAATATTTTCATAATTTTATCTTTTAACATGTTATTTTAAACTTGGACTTATAATTCTTGAATACTACAATAAGTTTTATAGTCAATATTAGTGCTAAATATTCAATTAAATTGTACAAGAAATGACAATAGTATTGGATATCTATTTTTTTTAGTTTTTCCATGAATTAGATAAAAATATAAATTTTCTTTTTTTAGTGTTTAGTCATGTAAAAATAGTACTTGTTTGTCGTACTTATTTTAGCAACTTGGTAATTTTAGATTATGTTTATTTTCATTATGTCATATTAATAATATTTATTTTACGCGATTTTATTATCTTTATTATTGAATATCTTAGTACAATACCATAGCTCATCTCCTATTTTGTATTATTTTCTTAAAATAACCTTATTGTTACGACCCCAAAATCAACCCGGTCGTGATGGCGCCTATCATGAAACTAGGTCAGCCGACACATTTTCAAAGTAGTTCAATATTTCATTTAAAACTTAAATAACAACCTTTTTCAACTGAAATTCCATAAAAAAATATAAAGTCAGAGACCAAAACGCGGAAATAAAAGCCCGACCTCGGGTGTCACTAAGTCATGAGCAATACTACAATTTGTTCTGAAACATAACAAGACCAAAAATAGTCTGAAAGTAGCCAAAGTATACTAGAAGGAAGATAAAGAAGGAGAAAGGCGGGACTGCGAGCGCCTGGCAGCTACCTCGCTGTTTCCGGTGATAATCCGCGAATGAAGTAGTCAACAGCCGCTACTGTGGCCTAAATACCTGGATCTGCACACAAGGTGCAGGGGGTAATGTGAGTACACCAACTCAGTAAGTAACAAGTCCAAACTATGGACTGATAGGTAGTGACGAACTAAACCTCAGCAATTATAACACATTTAAATTGTACAATAAAGTAGGCATGCTGGCAATTTAATTGTTCAACTCAATAGTAAAGCAAAGTACCAATCCAAACAATGTGAAGTATAAAGCTCAGCAAATCTCTACATGTCAATGCCAGAAATATATGAGAACGCACCGTGTACACACACTCTTAAGTGCTCAACTACTCGTTACCGCATATGGCCATCCAGACTAGGGAAATCCATCCCGGAATATATACAACACTGACTTCTAGTCAACCAGTATCGAGGAACAAGGGTAATCCAACCCTGAGGAGAAATCCATCTCCAGGTATTAATACTTCGGACAAATCCATGTCCCGGGAAATCCATCCCTCAATAATATCATTCGCGCTCACTAGGGGGTGTGTCGACTCCAGAAGGGCTCCTTTCAGCCCAAGCGCTATAACAACCCAACGAACGCATAATCAATAATCTGTTGTGGCTTGCAGCCCGATCCCATAATTGTCACTCATAATCATGCTCTCGGCCTCATTCAGTCATCACTCTCCAGCTCACACACACACACGGGCTCACAATGCCATGAAACTAGCCCGAAACAATGATATAATGTGCCAAATAACAACAACTGAGACTGAGACATGACATGATATGCATGAACAAGACTGAGTACAGAATATCAATGAAACTAATGAGATGACAGCAAGAAACGACCACTCGTATCTCAACAGTATTGGCATGAAGCCCTAGCATGATAATTATCATGATTTACAGTTCATTTCCTTAATCATATAATCATAACACAGATATCAACAAGAAAGAGCCACTAAGTGGTGCCATGGAATGAACCAGGCCATAATTTTCATGGTGCACGCACACACGCCCTTCACTTGGCATTTGCGTCACCTCAATATGTAATCATATAACACATAGTTTGGGGTTTCGAACCCTCAAACCAAGTTTGAAAGCGTTACTTACCTTAAACGAAGCCAAATTCTACTCCGCTACGCCTTTGCCTTTGGAATTAACCTCCAAACGTCCCGAATCTAACCAAAAGAAATACAATGCAATCAATATAGGCCAAAAAATCAATTCCAAACGAAAAACTAGCAATTCAACCCAAAATCCCGAAATTCACCCAAACCTGACCCTGGGGCCCACATCTTGAAATCCGACAAAAACACACAACTAGAAACTCCTTCTATTTGCGAGTCCATACATACAAGATTTATCAAAATTCGACTCCATTTGGCCCCTTAAACCCTCAATCAAAACTCTCCAAAATTTCAAGCCTTAACCCCTTATTTCACCCTTAATCACCACTAATTACATGATTAAACCACAGAAAACTACCATAATCACGAGTATTAGGGCTCAAATTACTCACCTTAGTGAAAACCCCCTTGAATCCCTCTTCAAATTGCTCCCAAAAGCTCCAAATCCGGATGAAAAATGGTGAAGAATGACCAAAATTTGCGAAGGGGCTTTTTTATACATTCTGCCCAGAACTTATGCATTTGCGGCCAAAATCATGCACCTGCGGTCCGTACGCCGCATCTGCGCATTTCACTTAAATTCCTAGCTGCTTTCGCAACTGCACCACAGGCCTTGCACCTGCAGGCTCGCAGATGCGGTCCAACTTCCGTTCCTACGGTCCTTCTCCACTTCTGCGGTCCAATTCCACTTCTGCGGACCTCGCACCTGCGGTTCCCAATCCGCAGGTGCAAAAATGACAGAAGCAGCAGCTTCAGCTGCTCAAACCAATTCCAACCCTTCCGTTGACAATCCGAATCCATCCAAGGGCCCTCGGGAGCTCAACCAAAAATACCAACAAGTCATATACCACTATTCAAATTTACTCAAACCTTCGGAACACTCCAAACAACGTCAAAACACCAAATCACCCTCAGATTCAAGTCTAAGAACCTCTAAACTTCCGAATTCCGCAAACGATGCCGAAACATATCAAACCTCGTTCAAATGACCTGAAATTTTGCACACACGCCACAAATGACACTACGAACCTACCCCAATTTCCAAAATTCCATTCCAACCCCGATATCAAAATTTCCACTACCAATCGAGAAATGCCAAATTTCTAATTTTGCCAATTCAAGTCTAAATCTACCACGGATCTCCAAATTACATTCCGAACATGCTCATAAATCCAAAATCACCTAACGGAGCTAACCAAACCGCCAGAATTCACATCCGAGATCATCTACTCATAAGTCAACATCCGATTGACTTTTCCAACTTAAGCTTCTAAATAAGAGACTTCGTGTCTCTTTCCTCTCCAAAATCACTTCAAACTCAAACCAACCAACTCGATACTATACAATACAGCTAAACAACATATAAAGTAGTAGAAATGGGGGAAACGGGGCTATAATTCATGAAACGACCAGCCAGGTTGTTACATCCTCCCCCTCTTAAACAAGCATTCGTCCTCGAACGAGTAAAGAAACATACCTGAAGCCTCAAACAGGTGTGGATATCTGCTCTGCATCTCCCGCTCGGTCTCCCAAGTAGCCTCTTCCATGGGCCGACCTCTCCACAACACTTTCTCTAAAGCTATATCCTTTGATCTTAACTTTTGGACCTGCCGCTCCAAAATAGCCATTGGCTCCACATCATAAGTCAAATTACCGTCTAACTGAACTATGCTGAAATCCAAAATATGAGACAGATCGCCAATATACTTCTGGAGCATAGAAACATGAAATACTGGATACACCCCCGACAAGCTAGGTAGCAAAGCGAGCTCATAAGCCACCTCCCTAATCCTCCGAAGCACCTCAAAAGGCCTAATGAACCGAGGGCTCAATTTTCCCTTCTTCACAAATCTCATAACACCCTTCATGGGTGAAATCTTCAGTAGAACCTTCTCCCCGACCATGTAAGATACATCATGAACCTTTCTGTCAACATAACTCTTTTGTCTTGATTGTGCTGTACAAAGCCGCTCCTGAATCACTTTCACCTTGTCTAAAACATCATGTATCAAGTCTGTACCCAAAAGCCTAGCCTCGCCCGGCTCGAACCAACCCAACTAGAGATCTACACCGTCTTCCATATAAAGCCTCATATGGAACCATCTGAATACTCGACTGATAACTCTTGTTGTAAGCAAACTCCACAAGCGGTAGAAACTGGTCCCAAGAACCCCCAAAATCAATGACACAAGCACGCAACATGTCCTCCAATGGCTGAATAGTGCACTCGGACTACCCGTCTATCTGAGGGTGAAAAGATGTGCTCAACTCAACCTGAGTACCTAACTCTCGCTGCACAGCTCTCCAAAACTGCGATGTGAACTGAGTACCTCTATCTGAAATGATGGAAACTAGGACACCATACAGGCGAACAATCTCTCGGATATAAATCTCAGCTAACCTCTCTAAAAAATAGGTAGAACACATAGGAACAAAGTGTGCAGACTTGGTTAGTCGATCCATAATCACCCAAATAGAATTGAACTTTCACAAAGTTTGTGGGAGCCCAACTACGAAATCCATGATGATCCGCTCCCACTTCCAGTCTGGAATATCCATCTGCTGAAGCAAGCCACCCGGTTTCTAATGCTCATATTTCACCTGCTGACAATTGAGACACCAAGCTACAAACCTTACTATATCCTTCTTCATCCTCCTCCACCAATAGTGTTGTCTCAAATCCTGATACATTTTTGCGGCACCCAGATGGATGGAATACCTCGAGCTATGGGTCTTCTCAAGAATCAACTCCTGAAGTCCATCTACATTAGGCACACATATCCAGCCCTAGATCCTCAATACACCGTCATCACCAATAGTCACATATCTGGCATCGCCGTGCTGAACTCTGTCCTTGAGGACAAACAAGTGAGGATCATTATACTGATGCTCTCTAATGTGGTCAAACAAGGAAGACCGAGAAACCACATAAGCTAAGATCCAACTGGGCTCCAAAATATCCAACCTCATAGACCGATTGGCTAAGGCCTGAACATCAACTACAAGAGGTCTCTCCCCAACAAGAATAAATGCAAGACTGTCTATACTCACCGCCTTCCTACTCAAAGCATCGGCCACTACATTGGCCTTTTCCGGATGGTACAAGATAGTAATATCATAGTCCTTTAGCAGTTCTAACCACCTCCGCTGCCTCAAATTGAGATCCTTCTGCTTGAACAAGTGTTGGAGGCCACGATGATCAGTAAATACCTCACAAGGTACACCATAGAAATAATGCCTCCAAATCTTCAACGCATGAAAAATGGAAGCCAACTCCAAATCATGAACAGGGTAGTTCTTCTCATGGGGATTCAACTGACAAGAAGCATAAGCAATCACTCTACCCTCCTGCATCAACACATACTCAATACCAACTCTAGAAGCATCACAATATATTGTATATGAACCTGAAGCTAATGGCAAAACTAACATTGGAGTTGTGGTCAATGCCATCTTGAGCTTATGAAAGCTCATCTCACACTCATCCGACCACCTGAAAGGAGCACCCTTTTAAGTCAACTTAGTCAAGGGTGATGCAATAAATGAAAATCCTTATACAAACCGACGGTAATAACCTGCCAAACCAAGAAAACTACAAATCTCTGTGGCTGAGAATGGTCTGGGCCAACTCTGAACCGCCTCTATCTTCTTCGGATCAATCTGAATACCCTAACTGGACACCATATGCCCCAAGAACACCACAAAACTGAGACAAAACTCACATTTGGAGAACTTTGCATGGAGCTTCTCCTTCCTCAACCGCTGCAATACAACTCTTAAATGCTCAGCATGCTCCTCCTAACTATGCGAGTACACCAAAATATCATCAATGAATGCAATCACAAACGAGTCGAGATAAGGCTGAAACATGTTGTTCATCAAATGCATGAACACTGCTAGGGCATTGGTCAACCCAAAAGACATTACATGGAACTCATAATGACCGTATCAGATCTTGAAAGTTGTCTTAAGGATGTCTGAGTCCCTGATCTTTAACTGGTGATATCCTGACCAGAGATCAATCTTGGAGAACACTCTCGCTCCCTGAAGCTAGTCAAATAAATCATCAATATGAGGCAAAGGATACTTGTTCTTGATTGTGACTTTGTTCAACTGCCTATAATCAATCCACATCCTCATCGTGCCATCTTTCTTCACAAATAGAACAGGCGCACCCCAAGGCGACATACTAGGCCAAATAAACTCCTTATCAAGGAGTTCCTGAAGCTGCTCCTTCAACTCTTTTAACTTCGTCGGTGTCATACGATACGATGAAGTAAAAATGGGTTGAGTGTCTGGCATCATATCGATACCGAAGTCAATATCTCTATCTGGCGGCATGCCCGGCGGGTCTATAGGAAATACATCCGTAAAGTCTCTCATTACTGGAACTGAATCAATACTAGTGTCTCTACATTGACATCCCTCACAAAGGCCAAATAAGAAAGACAACCCTTACCAACCATCTGATGGGCCTTCAACTATGAAATCACCCTACTGGGAACATAATCTGTCGAACCTCGCCACTCAATCCGTGGCACCCCAGGCATGGCCAATGTCATTATCTTAGCATGACAGTCCAAAATAGCATGATACGGAGATAACTAATCCATGCTCAATATCACATAAAAATCAACCATATTAAGCAACAAGAGGTCCACTCAGGTCTTTAGACTCTCAATAGTCACCACATATGACCAATATACGCGGTTCATAATGATAGTATTGCCCACCGGAGTAGATACACGAACAGATGAAACAAGAGACTCACATGGCATATCTATGACGAGCAAAATATGATGACACATATAAAAAAGTAAAACCAGGGTCAAATATTACAGAGGCACCTCTGTGACAAACTGAGACAATACCTATAATCACAGTATCTGAAGCAATAGCATCTGGTCTGGCTGGGAGTGCATAAAACAGGCCTGACCACCACCTGATCGGCCTCCCTCTAGGGAGGCCCCTAGCTGACTGACCTCCACCTCGAGCTGGCTGGGCGGGTGGGGAAGTAACTGGTGCTAAAGCCGAAGGCTGACTCCTCTGTTGGGATGAACCTCATGTAAGACGAAGACAAAACCTCTTGATATGACCCAAATCTCCGCACTCGAAGAAACCTCTACTGGCCACTGGCAATGGGGATTGAAGGGATCCCCGAGTACCGGGATAACCACTAGAAGAACCAAGCATAGATAAACCCTAAACTGATGGTGCATGAGTCGAACTTTGAGCTGGAAGGGCACTGAGAGATGAGTGACCCTGATGTGAACTGTGAGAACCATGGCCAAATGATCCACCACGGTGAGCCGAACGAGCTGGTTGAGCATGTCTGAATAGACAACCTCTGTCGTACTGGAACTGACCTCCAAAAGGAACACCACCAAAACTACCAAATCCCCGAGGCCTCTTGGCCTCCCTCTCAACTCGTTCCTGGAGGCGAACTGACTCTATCTCTATGGCAATGTCAACCACCTCCTCAAAAGAAGCGCCAGATACCCTCTCTCTGGTTAGACAAATCTGTAGCTGATATGTGAGGCCATCAACGAACCTCCTGATACTCTCCCTATCTGTGGGAACTAGCCAGATAGCATGACGGGCCAACTTGGAGAACCTCATCTCATACTGCATCTCAGTCATACCCTCCTGATGTAACTACTCGAACTGCCTGCGTAGCTCCTCTCTACGGGACTGCGATACATACTTCTCTAGGAAAGAATGGAGAACTGATGCCAGGTAAGTGGCGCTACACCAATACGCCTACGCCTCTCATAAGCCTCCAACCAAGTAAAGGCAGCTCTAGAAAACTGAAAGGTAGTAATTGAGACCCCACTAGTCTCCGGAATACCCGTTATATATAGAATCCTCTAACACTTTTCCAAGAAATCCTAGGCATCCTCGCCCTCTGCACCACTAAAAGTCAGAGGCTGAAGTCTACCAAACCTCTCCAATCGACGCTGCTCGTCATCAGGCATGACCGGTACCACAAAATTCTAAGCAGGTACAACCGGTTGGGCTGGTGGTGCCTCCGGTGTCTGCAGTCCCTGAACAACCTGCTCGAGTGTACAAGTGGCAGGAGTCTGAGTGCCTTCCCTGGCATGAGAAGTAGCTGCTGTAGTAGAAACTGCAACCGCCTGAGAAAGACTGATGCACACGGTTAAGATCTGAGCTAAGGTCTCCTAAAGACCTGGAATAACAATAGGCACAACCGGTGCCTGATCTGGTCCTGCTGGAGCATCCATAACTGGGACCTAATCATGAACTGGGGCGGCTGGTGGATCTGCAGGTGCTGCCTTAGTTGCTAAGATGGGCTACATCCTACCCCTACCACGGCCTCGACCACGACCTCGACCTCTAGTGGCCCCAACTGGTGGTATTAGTGGTCATCAGTCCTGACCGGTAGCACGTGTACTCACCATCTGTAAGAGAATATAATAATAGAAGTTTAGTACTAGAATCAATAGATTCGCACGACAAGAATTCAAGAATGTGAAGTTTTCCTAAAGGTTCTGCAGCCTCTGTCACATCTCATTTTTCCCGATGGGGGATATGGGAGTTTTTCCAATTAAAGAAGCAATAATCGAAACGGGATTATTATTATTATTCAAATTCAGAATCGCCACTTGGGATAATTTATGGTGTCCTAAGTCACTGATTTAAAATCCTGAATTGAAGAAGTTTTGACTCTGTTTTACAGTCCGTGAAACGCAGAAATCCGGGAAAGGAATTATGTTATCCCGGGATAAGGTTTTAGGCATTCCCGGGTTCAGTGGTTTTAGCACGGTCGCTTTAATCATACCTGGCTTAATCAATTTGTTTAATTAGTCATTTTAAATCCTATGTACATTTACCTTTTACCACTTTTAATTTGAAACGAGTCACGCGTATGTGAATTCATTTAGTTTGGCGCGTCAAGAATCATGTCACGCGTATGTGTCCACAATTAATCACGCTTTATTAATAGTAAGAAAATTTGATCAAAGTTGCACGAATGCATACCTCGATTTTATTTTTAGGATCGTAATTATGTTATGCAAACGTGTACACAATCACGATGATAGATTAAGTCACACCTAAAGCATTTTATACGAATATTCATGATTTATTTCTTTCCTAAGTTTGAGATTAAAAACAAAACCAGCATTCAACTAAAAAGCCCAAAGTGCGATGGGCTTATTATAGTCCAAAATCTTCTAACAACTAGCCTACACGTTTTTTTCAAGATTTCAATTTGCTTCTTTCCTTTTTGGATAATAATCACTGCAAATAAACTTAAACTAAATATTTTAAATTTTCCAACAGTGAATCTAATAAGGGCAGTATATATTTTAAAAGGTTTCAATCAAAAAGCGTTCTACCAAAGGTACCAGAAACGAATCTAGCATTACCCACACTGTCAATCTCTTCCTTACTCTCTACGAAATAGAGGGACAATATGGGCAGAACATTCTCACCCATAAGAACCAGTTATTTCCTCAGACTGGAACAAGAATTATTAACACAAATACTTAAAAGCTACTGAAACTTGAACAAAACTATGAATTAAAATGTCTAATATTACAATCAATTCAGTCACACTAGCGATACATGAATGCTAAGGAGACAACTCTGAAAGACGATTTAGTGATTGAACATGGAGTTTATTTTCCTTAGAGTACATGAAATTGGAGCATCAGAACTGATCCCTCAAACTTAACAAATGAATCATTGCCAGCATATTAGTCAATACCTAATTCGATAAACAGAAAAAGACGAGTTGTTTACACCATACGTTTGTCCTCAACGAACTAAACTTTCAAGCAGATCCAGTACATGAAGGATGAATCACTAAGCATTGATACTGAATATCCAACTAATCATTGACTAACATAACAGATTTATCATATTTAAGTAAGAGCTAAAAAAGGAAGAAGTTAGAGGAAAGAGCTGGATGACTCAAAATAACATGAAAACTAAAGTTCAACACGAGTAACTTCATTGATTTCACAGCACAAGTACATTTTCCACACAAATATGTTTACATTCCATTTTCCATTCAAGGTTCAAAGAAGTACCTGGATACAATAAGTGAATAGAATAAGAAAGATATCTCTGAAATTAACGAGTAATAGCCGCAAATAATAATAAAAATAGCTAAAGGACATCTCAAACAACCCAACAAATGACACTGGAGGACATCACACTAAGCCTTGATTTCAAAACCAAAAATCCAACTGTAATCTTAAGACCAATGAAAATCTAATGCAAGGTCATTTCTCAATGAGAAGGAAATTCATTACTTTCAGAAATAGGGGTTCAAATCTGAAATCTGTCTTAAAATTAATCTTAAAAGATGATGGAATGTGTCCTTTGAGAGAGAGAAGGGTTTTATATATATATGGAATGAAATATGCCATGTGCTCCTAAGGATAAGGGAATCATTCTCTAAAACTAATCCTAATTTTCAGGAAAAGAGCATCTTTTTTAACAGATAATGGACAGTTGCCCATTTCTATTCAATTTCAGCATCTTTTTACAACAAATTTGGATAGTTATCTAAAATCTAGAAACTTCCTAATGCCTTATCTGAAATTCCCATTTTTACCTCCCAATTGACCCCCTTTAAATTTCGTTTGTTACCAATAACCCCCTATACTTTTTAATTAGCAATCAAACCTTCCCCATCACATAATGAAAACAAGCATCAGAAACAAATAAATAGAGAAACAAACTATTACCCTAAAAAAAACCTAGCTGAATTACTGCATTAATAAAGAAAACTGATCGGATTACCTTAAACACCAAATATTAACTAATAAATAAGCGATTAATAATTAAACTAACTACACTACCAAGTAACCTAAGGATTAAACACGGACTATTATCAAGATTTAAGAAAAAATGAAAGAAAATAAATAAATAAAAATGAAACAGCAATAATTAGTATGGAAAGTACTAAAAGGAAGTAAATTAAACCTAAAACGACTTCCCACGAGGCTGGCAGGAGTCCGGTGAGTCAGTCAAAATCTAATAACCTCAGAGTGACTCAAAACTAACGTCATCTTGTTGATAGAAATCTATTAACGTAAGCTTTAGGCCAAATCGAGTTGGAAAAGCACGAAAATCAGAAAAGGAGAAAGAAGTTATGTTTCTGGATTTTAGATTTGAAATTGAGGGGAATCTGTTGGGATTTTTGTGAGATTAATGGTAGGATGGTGACGGTTTGCCGCCGTGGGGCGATTTCTGGTGGGCGGCGGGCGGCGGCGGGTGATGAAGGATTTTAGGGCGGCTAGGATTAGGGTTAAGTGAGAGACGAGAGGAATGGGAGGGTCTGAAGGGTTTTGGGGGGGTCTTAGGACACTTATATGGGGAGATGAGGGTCAGTTCCCAGACATTGGATCATCCAATATCAACGGTTGGGATTGGATAACACAAAACAACATCGTTTTGGGTAAAGGGTGGGGCTGGACTGGGTATGGGGACTAGGCTGGGGCTGGTTGAAGCAAAATTTGGGTTAAGGGTAAATTGGGCCCAAACATTGAGATAACATTTTTCACTTTTCTTGATTTTTTCTTTCTCTTTTTTTAACTTATAAAATTAAATTAAAACCTAAACTAAATCGTATATAAAATCTAATATGTAGAATTAAAACAATTATCTATTTCTATCATAAAAATAATTAATTAACCTAAAACAAATGGAAGAAAATTACTAATTTTGCAATTAAAACTAAAGTTAAATATGTAAAATGACTATATTTGTAATTTTGCTCTATAATGCAATTAATTAACAACTTAAACCTAAAAATGCAAAGAACAACCTAAAAATTCAATGCATGAAATTGAATATTTTTAGGGTATTTTCCATGATTTTTAAAATATTAAATATGCGGAAAAATGTAATTAAATGCAAATAATTAACAAACACTTAGTATAAATTTAAAAAAAACTAAAAATACTTAAAAGAAAAATCCATTTGTGACTTTGTAGGAGTATTATTATAGGGCAAAAATCACGTGCTCACAACTGCCCCTCTTTACTCGGAAACACGAAGAGTTTTCGGAAAAAGATAAAGTGAGCAAACATGAGCGATTTTTTCCCGTTTGGATATTCCTTGGGAAGCGTTTTTTGAAAAGTTTGACCGAAAATTACTTCCGAGGTTGCCTTCATATCCTTGGCTATAAATGAATCAGGTCAGTGTAGTTCTGGAAGTTTTGATAGCTGGGACTACTGAGAAGCTGTGATTTCACTGTTGTTGCTGTTGTTACTGCTTGCTGAACTCCTTATTACATCGAAATCAAAATGAAAAAAAAACTAGGCAAGTCTATCAGCTATGAGTTACAAGATTTCTATCTATATGTCATCAAACTTGATCTTGAAACTCCTACAGTTCTATTGTGCATCTTGAACTATTGACTTGCACTCTCGAGGCGAGCTTTTGTTATTCCTAACTTGAATTGACCTCATTCTTCAGGCGGGTTCCTGCTGTTGTCTTGAGCTTGAACTTGATCTTTGAAATGAATTCCCTTTTTTTCCAGGTGGGTGTGTGCTTCTAACTTAATACTTGAAATGAATTTTCTCGTTCTCCAGGTGGGTATCTGCCACTACGACGAAACAGACGAAACAAAAGAAACTTTTCTGCCCCAGTTTGGACCAGAGCATCCATGAGTGTTAGCTAAGTCCCATTGTCCAGGAGGGACCTGAAAGCTTAAACTACATCCCATTATCTAGGAGGGTCCTGAAAACTTGAAACTATATCCCATTATCTAGGAGGGTCCTGACAACTTAAACTAATTCCCATTATCCAGGAGGGTCCTAAAACTTAAAACTAGATCCCATTATCCAAGAGGGTCCTAAAAACTTGAAACTAAATCCCATTATCCAAGAGGGTTCTGACAACTTAAACTAGATCCCATTATCCAGGAGGGCCCTAAAAACTTAAAACTACATCCCATTATCCAGGAGGGTCCCGACAACTTAAACTAGATCCCATTATCCAGGAGGGTACCGAAACTTGAAACTAGATCCTATTATCCATGAGGGTCCTGACAACTTAAACTGAATTCCATTATCCAGGAGGGTCCTGAAAACTTAAAACAAAATTCCATCATCCATGAGGGTCCTGACAACTTGAAATTAAATCCCATTATCTAGAAGGGTCCCGACAACTGGAAATTAAAGCCCATTATCCAGGAGGGTCCTGATAATTTGAAACTAAATCCCATTATCCAGGAGGGTCCTGAAACTTGAAATTAGATCCCATTATCCAGGAGGGTCCTGAAAACTTGAAACTATATCCCATTATCCAGGAGGGTCCTGAAACTTGAAACTAGATCCCATTATCCAGGAGGGTCCTGACAACTTGAAATTAAATCCCATTATCCAGGAGGATCCTGGCAACTTGAAATTAAATCTCATTATCCAGGAGGGTCCTGACAATTTAAAACTAAATCCCATTATCCAGGAGGGTCCTGAAACTTGAAACTAGATCGCATTATCCAGGAGGGTCCTGACAACTTGAAATTAAATCTCATTATCCAGGAGAGTCCTGGAAATTTGAAACTATATCCCATTATCCAGGAGGGTCCTGAAACTTGAAACTAGATCTCATTATCCAGGAGGGTCCTAACAACTTGAAATTAAATCCCATTATCCAGGAGGGTCCTGACAATTTAAAAGTAAATCTCATTATTCAGGAGGGTCCTGAAACTTGAAACTATTATCCCATTATCGTGGAGGGTCCTGAAAACTTAAAACTAAATCCCATTATCCATGAGGGTCCTGAAAACTTAAAACTAAATCCCATTATCCAGGAGGGTCTTGGCAACTTGAAATTAAATCCCATTATCCAGGAGGGTCTTGAAAACTTGAAACTATATCTCATTATCCATGAGGGTCCTGAAACTTGAAACTAGATCTCATTATCCAGGAGGTTCCTAACAACTTAAACTAGATTCCATTATCCAGGAGGGTCTTAAAAACTTGAAACTATATCCAATTATCCAGAAGGGTCCTGACAACATAAACTAAATCCCATTATCCAGGAGGGCCCTGAAACTTGAAACTAAATCCCATTTTCCAGGAGGGTCTTGACAACTTGAAATTAAATCCCATTATCCAGAAGGGTCCTGACAACTTGAAATTAGATCCCATTATCGAGGAGGGTCCTGAAACTTAAAACTTGATCCCATTATCTATGAGGGTCCTGAAAACATACGACTGAACCTATTTGGAACATGCTTTCCTCATGGAGGATTCCTGCAGAACAAACAAAATTTCCTGCCCCTATTTCAATCAAAGAAATCTTGTCAGTTTGAAAGTGTGGTGGTTATTTTGTGGAATCCTTGCTGAAGGTGGCTGCCTTTTCCAATGCCATGCTTTGTTCCGATCAGCCGTTTTGGGCTAGCAAAGAATTGTTTGACCTTCTGATCGAACCTCAACCAAACAACCATGAATAACCCAAGTAGATTACACTCAACTTGTTGTTTGACAACTCTGTCCTGCCAATTTTGAGCCATTATACTTCCTAAAAATTCACGAATCAACTGACCGCTCAAACTCCCATTAACACCTTATTGCTCATTCTGAATCATGCCATTTGTGATGTGCTCTGGCCGAACTTTACTTTGCGCAATTGAAAGTCGGTAGTTGGCTTTGAAATTCTTTATTGCTTGCTTAACAAGGCTAACATTGAAAAATACTTAGAGAAGTAGAACCAAAAGAAACGAAGCAAAGTGATTTCGAGAAACAGGAATAAAGAGGAAAATTTGAACAAAGATGACTATTTGAGGAAGAATAGAAAAGAGACTTATCTGAGTGAAGCAGCTGGCTCCAATGATCATGATGTGCATTTTGGATTGATCAGCTCAAATCATTTAGCTAATCACATTTCACTTCATGCCCCGTCTTCATACTTCAAAAACCGGGATTTCCATAATCCAATCTCTTTGCAAAGCCACGAACCTAATTCGGCTTGTAGTGCCCTGAAGGATTTTCACCAGCAAACTTCTCTCATTTGTTCATCTCTCAACTCACCATCGCCTTATAGTGCCCCCGAGGGTTTTCACCAATAAGACTCTCTCATTTTAAATTTTCTCTCAGCTTTCCATCGCTCTACGGTGCCCATGAGGGTTTTCACCAATAAAACTCTCTCATTTTATTCACCTTTCCTTGTGCCCATGAACAAAGTGTTACCCATGATGTGAATCATACCTCTAGCTCGCTTGACTTGGCATTTCTCAAAGATTGACCAGAAGGTCTTTCTTTGGACCGTAGTGTAGGCTTTTGAATGAGGTTAGAAAGAAAAGGAGGCATGCGGGCTCAAACACAGCTTAAATTGAAAGGGTTCAGAATTACAACTTTTGGAATCAGATCTATTACAAAACCACAACTTCTGTCCCAGTTTCTTTGAGTCTGGGGAATTTTGGATTTTTATTTTGCTGGACCGAACCGTGTAAGGCTGCCTATGTATCCTTAAAAGACTCAGGTCAAACGTAGTTCAAGACATAAAAGTTTCTTTGTTTTTGTTACTTTTTCTTTTGCTTTAATTTTTCTTTTTTTTTTTCCTCTTCTTTCTTTTGCTTTGCTTTTAACCTTTTTTCATTTTTTCTCTTTTCTCTTTTTCTTTTCTCTCTCCTCTATTTCTAAACTCTACTTCCGATTCCAAAAGAGGAGTATGAAAGAAAATAAATAAGGCTCAAAAGGGGTAACAAATGATAAAAGTGTTTAGATAGCAGAATAAAATGCTTTCGTCATTCCAATCTTTGAAACATGCCAAATACAAATAACGCAATTGAAGACAAACCAAATAAATCATACATAATATCTCTTGACTGCATCAGAATTAACAGCCACATCTACACATTTGCCTTCTATATCTGTTAAATACAAAGCACCATTGGGCAACACTCTTGTTACAATGAACAGCCCCTGTCAGTTTGGGGCAAACTTGCCTTTAGCTTCAGCCTGATGTGGAAGAATGCATTTCAATACTTGCTGGCCCACTTCAAATTTCCTGGGACGCACCTTCTTGTTGTATGCTCTTGCCATTCTTTTCTGATACAATTGACCATGACATACTATCGTGAATCTTTTCTCATCAATCAAGCTCAACTACTCTAATCGGGTTTTGACCCACTCATCATCATCAATTTCAGCTTCAGTAGCAATCTAGAGGGATGGAATCTCAACTTCTGCAGGTATAACTTCTTCAGTTCCATATACCAACAAATAAGGAGTTGCACCTACTTAAGTGTGAATAGTAGTGCAATAACCTATCATAACAAAAGACAACTTTTCATGACATTGCCTAGAACCTTGCACCATCTTACGAAGTATCTTCTTTATGTTCTTGTTAGCCGCCTCAACCGCTCTATTTGCCTTGGGGCGATACGGATTGGAATTTCGATGCATAATCTTGAATTGTTGGCATACCTCTTTCATCAGATGACTGTGAGATTAGCAGCATTGTCTGTGATGATTACCTTGGGGATTCCGAACCGGCAAATGAGATTTGAATGAACAAAATCCACCACTACCTTCTTGGTCACAGATTTAAAAGTTACAGATTCGACCCACTTGGGGAAATAATCGATGGCCACCAGAATAAACCTATGCTCGTTCGATGTTGTTGGCTCAATTGGTCCAATGACATCCATGCCCCAAGCAACAAAAGTCCAAGGTGCAGACATTGTGTGCACACTCAAATGGCGGAGAATGAATCAGATCACCGTGCACCTGGCATTGATGACATATGCGTACAAAGCTAATGCAATATCGTTCCATGGTGAGCTAATAATAACCTACTCGAAGAATTTTCTTTGCCAAAACATATCCGCTCATTTGCGGCCCGCAAATTCCGGAATGCACTTCGGCCATGATAGTTGAAGCTTGTTTAGCATCTATGCACCTTAGTAATCCAAGATATGGAGTCCGCTTGTATAAGGTTCCCCCGCTCAAGAAGAATCCACTAGCCAGAGGTCGAATGGTTCTCTTTTGATCACTTGTAGCCTGTACCGGATATACCCCCAACTTGATCTACTCCCTGATATCATGGAACCAAAGTTCCACATCAAGTTCATCTTCAACCACATTACAACAGGCATGCTGATCACGAACTTGAATATGCAAAGGGTCGACATAAGCCTTATCCGAATGGTGTAACATTGATGCCAAGGTAGCCAAATTGTCGACAACCTGATTATGGATCCTAGGAATATGCCTGAATTCTATTGATCTGAATTGTTGAGAAAGATCATGCAGACATTGTCGATACGGTATGAGCTTCAAATCTCGAGTCTCCCATTCTCCCTGAATTTGGTGCACCAACAGATTTGAATCTCCCAAAACTAATACCTTCTGAACTCCCATGTCTACAGCTAACCTTAAACCCAAAATGCATGCCTCATGCTCAGCCATGTTGTTGGTGCAGTAAAATCAAAGCTGAGTTGTTACAAGGTAGTGATGCCTATTTCAGAAATGAGTACATCCCTTATTCCAACACCTTTTATGTTAGCCACTCCATCAAAGAAAAGTTTCCAACCTAGCTTTTCATCTTGGTCACCCTCGTTAATATGCATCACTTCTTCATCAGGAAAATAAGTCCTCAATGGCTCATACTCTTCATCCACCGGGTTCTCGGCCAAGTGATCGGCCAAGGCTTGGGTTTTCATCGCGATTTGAGTCACATAGATGATGTCAAACTCTGTGAGTAAAATATGCCACTTTGCGAGTCTTCCTGTGGGCATAGGCTTCTAAAAGATATACTTTAGAGGATCCATGCAAGAAACGAGGTAAATAGTGTAGGACGGCAGATAATGCTTCAATTTTTGTGCCACCAAAGTCAAGGAACAACATGTCCTTTCAAGGAGAGTATACTTGACTTCGTAAGAAGTGAACTTCTTGCTGAGATAATAAATGGCTTGCTCCTTCTTTCTAGTAATGTCATGTTGGCCTAACACACAACCAAACGAATTATCCAGGACTGTCAAATAAAGAATTAAAGGTCTCCCAGGCTCCGGCGGGACTAGCACATATGGGTTTGACAGGTACCACTTGATCTTGTCGAATGCCTCCTGACACTCATCAACCTATTTGACCGCGACATCTTTCTTCAGCAACTTAAAGGTAAGCTCACAAGTTGTCATGAGTTGAGCGATAAACTTGCTGATGCAGTTTAACCGTCCGAGAAAGCTCATCACCTTAGTCTTATTCTTTGGTGGTGGCAATTCTTAGATGGCCTTGATCTTTGACGGATCCAGCTCAATACCTCGTCCGTTGACTATGAATCCCAACAGCTTTCCAGACGGGGCACCAAATGCACATTTTGCAGGGTTGAGCTTGAGGTTGTACTTGCGGAGCCTTTGGAAAAACTTTCTCAAGTCTACGACATGGTCGGACTGCTTCCTTGACTTTATGATCACATCATCTACATAAACCTCAATCTCCTTGTACATCATGTCATGAAATATGGTAGTCATTGCCCTCATGTAAGTTTCCCCAGCGTTCTTCAAACCAAATGGCATTACTCGGTAGCAATATGTTCCCCGGGGCGTGATGAACGCTGTCTTTTTTGTATCTTCCTCATCCATCAGGATCTGGTGATACCCCGCATAGCAATCCACAAAATACTCGATCTCATGCTTGGCACAATTATCAATCAGAATGTGGATATTTGGCAATAGAAAGTTATCCTTTGGACTTGCCTTGTTGAGATCATGGTAATCAACGTACACCCTGGTCTTACCATCTTTCTTTGATACTGGCACAACATTAGCTAACCAAGTGGGATATCGAGTGACAAGAATGACCTTTGCATCAAGCTACTTTGTGATTTCTTCCTTGATCTTCACACTCATATCAGTCTTGAACTTCCTTAACTTTTGCTTGACAGGAGGAAATGTCGGATCCGTTGGCAATTTATGAAACTACCAAATTAGTACTCAAACTCGGCATGTCGTCATATGACCACGCAAAGATATCTTATATTCAAATAGTGATTATTTCTTTCTTGATTTGTGGTCCAGGTGTACATTTATCTTGGTTTCCATGATATTCTCTGGATCTCCTAAATTGATTGCTTCAATTTCATTCAAATTAGTCTTGGGTTTCTCTTCAAAATGATTTAGTTCTTTACTAATTTCCTCAAATGCTGCCTCTTCATCATATTTTATTTCATCATCGCACTCTACTTCTTGGATTATTATTTCAGAGTTAGATTGGCTTTTAAGACTTGGCCAAAAATTCCTCATGCATGTCATGTCATTGAAACTAGCATAAAAAGAACTGTACAAAGAAAAGCAAAAATGACACTATCAGGAGTAATGGAAAAAGGGAAATTGCATTTTATTGAAAATAAAGGATAGAAAGGTTTGTACATCAAAACAAGCGAAAAATAAAAATCTGGATTACAACTCTGGAATAACCCAGAAAACAGAAAGGAAAACAAAGCAAACTACCAAAACTCCTTTCGAGTAGGAAGAGGAGTAGCCTTCCAATTGTTAAGCTTCACTTTTGGCCCAACAAACTGCACATCTGCTTTATTGGAACCTTCCCCAATTTCCACCATGTTGACCTCATTAAATAGACTTCGGAACCTTTTGATTAGCTTTTCATCAAAGTCGACCACAGGCTTTGGGATTGCTGACATCGGGTGTTTCACGACCCCTTGCTTGACAAAGGACATGGAGAGGCGTAAGACATGCTTAGGGAGTGACCATGCCTTCTTTTTCAAACTTTTGGCCCTCTTCACCTCCTCCCATGTGGGCTTTAATCCCAGACCAAACGTACCTAAGATTTAAATGTAGACACACTAGATGCACGATACCTTGTAAAGATAAACCCAGACCTTTGTCCGGCACAAAACCATTCTTCAGTATTTTATTTGCTACCATGACGGATGCGGAGGCTAGCTTTGGACTTGGAATGCATTCCCCCTCCAAATTCTTCTCAATTGACACTGTTTCGAAAGTTTGGTAGACCCAAGGCCCTTTATCATCTTTGGCTTCAATAAATGGGATGGATGTATCATTGTAAGCACAAAAGTTCTCGTCACCATGCACAGCGATTTCCTGTCTGTCCCACTCGAACTTTACCATTTGGTGCAGTAAAGACAGGACTGCCTTGACAACATGTATCCAAGGCCTTCCCAATAGTAAATTGTAGGAGACGGCCATATCTAGCACCTGGAACTCCATAGTAAATTCAACTGGTCTTATTGTTAGTTTGAGCACGATATCGCCAACAGAATCTTTCCCCTCCGTCAAAACCTAGAACATATATACTATTCTAGAGGATCCTTTTCGTGCCAATTTTAAACTTTTGCAGAGTGGAGAGCGGGCAAATATTTGCACTAGAACCATTATCAACTAGTACCCTCGAGACCACAGAATCCTCGCACTTCATTGTGAGATAAAGAGCTCGATTGTGTTCTGTACCCTCCAAGGGAAGTTTGTCATCTGTGAAAGTGATCTTGTTTGCCTCGAATATCTTATTAGCAATCTTCTCCAAATGGTTCACCGTGATCTTATCAGGGACATGAGCCTCATTCAAAATCTTCATGAGGGCTCGGCGGTGTTCGTCTGAATGTATTAGTAATAATAGAAGAGAAATCTGAGATGGTGTTATCCTTAACTGTTCCACAATGGAGTAGTCCTGTACCTTCATTTTTATCAAGAATTCTTCTGCCTCCTTTTCGGTAACTGATTACTTTAATTGGATTGGGCTATCTTTGAATGGCTTAGATTTCCTTAATTCCTCTGGGGTAAATCATCTCCCTGAACGAGTCAACACTCGGGTTTCATTAACTTCCTCTTCCACTTATTTCCCTTTATAAGTTACTATCACTTCTTGTAATTCCATGGCACAGCCTTGATGTTATCTATCGGCAGCTGGGTCACGAGTTTAATAACAACAGGGGCAATGTGATCTCCTTCCAAGATTATGACACGCTTAGTTGCTACCCTTGGCATGAACACTTTTGGCTTTCCTTGCTTTGCTTCAACATCATCTAGGAACCCTTTCACGACTAATACAGGTGGCTTAACGTCAGGCATGCTTAGCTTGTCTACCAGCCCTTCAACTGTTGAGGATGTTGCATTTGTAACAATTGGATTTTGACTTAAGTACTTCCACTAGCACGGATCATTATGACAGACTTTGAAGGATTCTCGGGCTACCCATCCTTATTCACTATCTCAATCTATGCATTTTGGGATGTGCTGGTAGAGGATTTTAGTTGATTTTTGCCGCCTCCTGGCTCTGGACCACAATTTGATTTGTATCGATAAGCTCTTAGATTGCGCTCTTCAAAAGCCAACACTTTTCTGTGTCGTTCCCTGGAGCATCAGAACAATATGCGCATCCGAGGGAATAATCCAGGTTCTTTGGAGGGGGATTTGGTAACTTTGACTCAATTGGCCTCAAAACGTCCAACTGCCTCAACCTTTGAAACAAACTGCCATAAGACTCTCCAAGCGGGGTAAAAGTTTATTTCCGTTGCTACCTTTCCTTTTTATACTCCGACCTGGATCGAAAGCTTGGAACAGTATGGTTTTGGTATGTTTGTGGGGGTAGATAAGGATTTTGTGGAGTTGGAGCATGCCATTGCGGGTAAGGAGGGGGTTGAGCATATGATTGTGCATGGTGGACGTGGTATTAGGGTGGTCTGACTGAATATTGAGGGTCTTGTGGTGGGAAGTAGTGTTGGGGTAGATTATATGGAGCTTGGGTGTAGGTTTGAGGCTGGGTGTAATGGTAAGGTGAACCCCTTGGGCCACGCCCTGATCCAGAGACAAACATAGCAATATCTTCTTTCTCTTTTTCCCATAACACGCCCCCGGTGCCACTTTGGATCACTTGCATGGTTACCTTTATGGTGGAGTAACTTATCATCTTGATCGATTTGAGTCTTTCTTCCACTATTCCTCCCATCTTTACCACTTCATTGAAAGACTTACCTATGACCGAGATTAGATGACCAAAGTAAGTAGGCTCCAAAGCTTGAAGAAAGTACTCCACCATTTCGTCCTCTTCCATTGGAGGGTTGACCCGTGCAACCTGTTCTCTCCACTGGAAACCATACTCCCTGAAACTCTCATTGGGCTTTTTCTCTATCTTAGTCAAGGATTGGCGATCTGGGACAATTTCTACGTTGCACCGCTCAAGCTTTTCCCAAGTATACCACTTGCTATTGTCCTGGCGGGTGTACTATTCCAATACTGCACCTCTCAAACTTTGACTAAAATATGCCATCAGCAATTCATCTTTCCCACCAGCACTCTTCATCTTGCTGCAAAACCCTCTAAAGTGGGCCATGGGGTCTCCATGCTCATCGTACAAGTCAAACTTGGGCATCTTGAAACCGGCAGGTGGATGGACATCGAGAAACAAGCACAAATCCTTATAAGCCATAATCACTTGTCCTCCTAACCCTTGCACATTCCTCAATGATTGCTCTAAACTCTTTACATTCCTAAATATTTTCTCTTGCTCCGCGTTCTTGGGTGGTTTCTCAGTTCTGACAGAAAGTTCAAAGTGAGGAGTGTGGGAGTAAAGATCAGGGACTTTGAAAGTGGGCTCGGGAGCATAGTATTGGGTATTTTGAGCTTGGAACGCCGGTTCACTAGAAGATCAATGAAGGGTAGCTCACGGAGGGGCTACGAAGATAGGAGTAGATGTCAGAGCAGGGTATGCAGTTGTTTTAGCTGGTGGAGCATGGAACGTTTAGGTTGAATTGCCGGGGTAGTGGTGGTAAGGGGTAAAGCCCGGTGCATATTAAGGGGAAATATCAATGACAGTGGGATCTTGGGCTTCTGAAAGTGGTGGGATGAAAGCAGGATTTTCTGTATAGTTGGTCCGGAATGACGGTAAAGGATGCCCCCTGGTCCATGCTTGATACATTTCCGCCATTTGATGCTTCAACCTGTAAACCTCTTCTTTCAAACCAGACTCAGATTCTACCATTTCTCTAGGTGGGTCAAGAACACTTGTTTCTGATTCTTTGCTAGCCATGAGTGCCCTGCGTTTTGACCTGGTATTATACGGATGACTTGCCAGAATACTAAACAAACTAACCACCTTCCTATACTTAATCAATAACAACAAACTCGTTAGTTATTAATAGTTTAAAAGATAGGCAATCGTACGTTTGGGATGCAATGCACATAAACAGTTAAATGTTTATATCGTGTGTTTGAATGGTTGCATGCTTCATCCCGGTCTTAACTAACTCTTTTTACTTTATATTCACTCCTGCCTCCCTTTAGTCATTATTGATTTTCTCACTTGGTTCTTGTCGCTCCCTTTTTTATTTCTACACTCTCTTTTGTTCTTTTGTTTTGCCACTCCTTTTTTCACTCGATTTCCTTTCCTCTCTTTTTTATTTTATGTTTATGATCGAATCCTATAGGGATTGCCTACGTATCATGATGTCGCATGAATCAGATCATTACATAGTTCAGGGGATAAATGCGAAATAAAAGAAAGAAAATTTTAGGGTTTTCAATATTTCATTCAAATAAAATCTTTTTGGGTTTTCTATTACAAGGACTCTAACATACAGACTTTAAACAAAAAAACAAAACAGCCTAGAAAAAACTAACAGACTCAAAAAAATATGAAATACAGACTCAAAACCAAAAGAAAGTCAAGAATACATAAGAGCCTCCACAGTACCCTGGGAGCCTGTAGGGCGTTAGTCGGTCTTTGAGGGGGCCTTCGTGAAATATCCTCTTGAAGACGGTCCAAGTCAGCCATCACCTGGTGAACGAATGTCATCACAGAAGCAAAAAACATAGACTTAGTCATGTCTTTACATTCATGACATTTCATCATAACATAGTCGACTATCTCTTTAATCCTTGTTCTGATGACACCTTTCTCCTGAAGCAGACCTTCGATTTGCTATGCCCGAGCTTCCAACACATGTATCTGTGTTGTTTTGGTTCTGTAACTGTTGCACGCTTTCTTCTAGTTGGCAAATTAGTGCATATCAATGCTTCCTTTCTGCTTTGAAATTCTTTGTTTGTTGGGCCGTTTCATTTTCAAGAGTGGTCAGCTTCTTCTTTAAAAATGTGACTCCTCTGTCATATTTTTCCCTTAGCTGTTGAGCAAACCTCGTCTGTTTTCTTTGCCAACTTTTCCCAGGCTTTTGCCAATTCCTCTTCGACTTTTTTCAAGTCCGCCCCATAATCACACACTTTTCGTCTAAGACTATTTATGAGTTTTTCATCCTTTCTACTTCTGGCCGGGTTTTCAGTGGCTATCTTCATCCTCAGAATCTAAGCTTGGAGGGCTTTATTTTCTTGGGCCAATTTTCTCCTTTCACCTTCAGCTTCTCACTCCTGTAAGTCATTACCAAATGCGACGTTTCTCAACTTTTCTTCCAAGGTGTGAATAGTGGCTTGATATTTTTTCTCCTTTACTCCCCAGGCCAACCTTTCCCAAATTTTATCATCAAAAGCCTGGACATGAGGCCTTTCAGGATCGGGCTCGGACTCTGGATCAGGCTCATTATTACCACAAGAACTTCTTTCAAACCACACAGCATAATCTGGATCCACTTCTCCTCTTGCGAGATCTGGTACCTGAGTGTCATTTTTCAAATATCGGCAACCATTCCAATCTTGTTGGACTAAAGCCTCGGGTAATGTAGCTTCTAGGTGTAGCTTGATAACTAGGGATTCTAGTTCATTTTATACTCCTTTTTGCTTGAGTTTTGGACTAAAAATGTATACAAGTAATCCCGAAAGCTTACATATTGTGCTTATTTATAGGGTTTGGCCAGAAAAGTGACAAGTAGTCAAAACCAGCTCAAAAAAGAGTGAAACCTGCACAAGTACCAAGAACAAGTCAAGGCACTACTGTAGCATAAAATCCACTACAGCTGCAACAGACCCACCATGGCCGCAGTCCATTTAGTGCGGTCCGCGGTGGAAAAATTCAGAGAGGTGCACTTTTGGAAGCTCAAGCACTGTGGTCCGCAGTAGATTCTACGCGGCCACAATCCATTTTATGCGGTCCACGGAGAGGGCATTCAAAGAGCTGGGAGTTTTGAAGTTAGAAGCCATTGTGGTCTACGATCCATTTTGTGCGGACCGCAGTGAAGTCACCGTGGTCGCAATGCATTTTATGCGGTCCGCGGTGGCTAGATTTAGAGGCTGAGCAATGGAGCTAAAAAGCCTCACCCCGGCCATGGTGCATTTTCCGCAGTCCACAGTACCTCTGTTCGGGGTATTTTTGTCTAGAAAATTCGGCCTTGTATAAATATTTTTTTCACATTTTTAGAGTATCTTTATAGCAGAGCACGTGAACGGCGGTTTTGTTCCATTTTGAGTAATTTGTAGCTAGATTAACACTGAATCTACAATATTTTAGTTTGCAATCATATTATATGGGTTATTCTTCATCTAAATCTCTGATTTCTTCCATTATTATGAGTAGCTAGACCCATTAGCTAGGGTTGTGGCTCAACCCTAGTGTGGGTATTTGATGGGTTTTTTGTTTTAAAGCTTAGGTGTTTATGGTATTTAATATTTGGACTGATTTGTGTTTTCCATATTGAATTAGTGGTTGCAAACACTAAGTCTTTTTGACTTGGGTTCTTCTTGAGAAAGAGAGCTTGAGTCTAGAAAAATCAGTCCAACAAGGAATTGGGGTGTAATCAAAAGATTGATAGCCCCAATTAAAGGGTAAAACCTAGAGATAGTAATACCCGACTTGAGCCTATATTGCTTGCACAATTTTGACACCCAACTGGTCTTGAAAATGTCAATTTGGGCAAAGTCACTCAAGCTACCGAGAGGTATAGAGTGAGTAGTTTCGTTCATTGGCTATATCGCAATCCCCAACATAACAGTTTTGCCTTAGGCTTTAGATCCCATCAAGTATTCGCCTAGGAGAAAGTCACTTCCCTGGTGCCTCTTTAACCATTTAAAAAACCTTACAAGCATTCATACTTAGTTTAATTTCGCATATCAGTAACATAAAGTTAGAAGCAACAAACAAACAGATATGATTGGAAGTGTAATTAAGATCACTACACACTGCTAGTTTAGATAGGAATCCAAATCCCAAACAATCTAGCTCCCTGTGGATTCGATCCTGGCCATCTCGGGTAAAAGCTGCATTGACCGCTCTTGTCGCTTTGTAGTGGTGTATGGTTGGACCCGATCACTTTTTGACATCATTGCCGGGGAGCTAACGGTTTTGGCTATCTATCTAAATAGTTTTGTGTATCATTTTTATTTCCTTTTGTGTTACTAATTTGTATGTGTCGCCAACTCAGGTACAAAATGGCGGCAAACAACAACAACGCCCCTCTTGGAGACCTTCCACCGGGGGAGGAGGTAGATGACAATATTGATGATGAGGTTCCTATAGTGCCTCAAGCTCAAAGGAGAGTCCGCCAGGCCAATGATAATGTTCCAGACCCTCCCCCGCCACCTGCAAGAGTAGCTCCTCGGGTGCTTCCAAACCAAGGATATGCTAGTGCAATTGTCCCACCCCGAATCCGGACGGGCAATTTCCAAATTACAAATATGATGTTGACTTTGTTGGAGAAGCGAGGATATTTCACAGGTGCTCCCTATCAGAATGCTTACAAACATCTTACGGATATCGTTAATACTTGTTGGAAAAGCAAGCAAATAAATATGTCAGGGGATGCACTTCGGTTGAGATTATTCCCTTTTTCACTTAGAGGGAAGGCTTTGGATTGGCTTGAAAGGCTTCCCAACCATTCCATCACTACTTGAGATGAGTTGGCGGATAAATTCATTGCAAAGTTTTTCTCGCTGGGCCACATGGCGACCTTGAGGGATGAAATCTTAGCTTTCAACCAGGAGCCCAATGAACCACTATATGAGATATGGGAGAGATACCAGACAATGGTAAAGGAATGTCCTAACAATGATATGACTGAGGCAATGATACAACAGACATTCTAATGGGCATTAACACAACAAATCAGTGCATAGTGAACCAACTCGCCGGGGGAAATTTCATGAACACACCATTTGATGAGGCTAATGCAATATTGGATGAGATGGTTGACATGTCCTCCGCTTGGCAAAGTAGAGCCAATGTGCCACAGGGTGACCCCTACGATCATTCACTTGCACAAAGAGCTCCATGATCATGGGCAAGCAATAGCAGAACTAACAACCATAATGAACCAGTTAGCAAAGGCACAATTATAACAGGTTCAAGCCTTACAACAAGTAAATGCTATGGAGGGTGTCAACATGTTAGTTAACAAAAGAAGACAAAGAGGTCAACAAAACCAAGGGAATTAAGATCAATATGACTAAGATAGTGGTGGGTTCCAAGATGATGGGTGTGATGAGCAGAATGAAGAAGTGTAATACGTGAACAATTATCATGGTCAAAGGGGCAATTCTTCTAACAACAACAATGGAGGCCCCAAGGCAATTGGGGAAATAAACAACAACAAGGGAATAGCAATTGGGAGAACAACAACCAAAATGCAAATTGGGGAAATCAGAACAATGATATGGGGAGAATTGAAATGATGTTTCAACGGATGATGAAAAAGAATGTTGAGTCTGATGCACAGTTGGCTTCCCACAATACTTCAATCAGAAACTTGGAGGTTCAATTAGGCCAAATCTCACAATCCTTGAATATTTGCCCTAAGGGGGCTTTACCTAGTGATACGGTAGTCAACCCGAAGGGTGGGAACAATTCCGAGCATGTAATGGCGGTAACTACAAGAAGTGGACGAGGCGGTGATGTGAATGCCTCCAAACAAAAAGAAATTTTGAGTGATGAAGTTGAGTTGCAAGAGGATGAGATCCCTTTGGTGGTTGAGAATGTGATTGATGAGAACGTGAATGAGGAAGTGAGGATTGATATCCAAGATGCCGAGGTGGAAACTCAGAATGACGTGAACACGTCTAGGGAACATGCAATAAACATGCCAGAAACGGTTGTGCCTAAAGACAAGGCCCCTTTGTCAAGGCTACCTCCACCTTATCCTCAAAGGCTTGCAAAGTAGAAAAATGAGAACTAGTTTAAGAAATTTATTGACATGATGAAGAGCTTATCAATTAACGTGCCATTGGTAGAAGCTCTAGAATAAATATCGGGGTATGCTAAATTCATGAAAGACTTGGTGACAAAGAAAAGATCCATGGATTATGAAACTATCAAGATGACCCACCAAGTTAATGCAATAGTGCACTCAATGGCTCCGAAGCTAGAAGATCTCGGTGCTTTCACCATTCCTTGCACCATTGGGAGTGCAGACTTTGCAAAAACTCTATGTGATTTGGGGGCAAGTATCAACTTGGTGCCCTACTCAGTTTTTAAGACTTTGGGTATTGGGCAACCGAGGCCGACTTCCATAAGACTGCAAATGACGGATAGAATAATGAAGAGATCATTGGGTATAATTGATGGTGTTCTTGTTCGGTTGGATAAATTTATCTTGCCAGCTGATTTTGTGATCTTGGATTGTGAGGTAGATTATGAAGTTTCGATTATATTGGGAAGACTTTTCCTTGTAACTGGGAAGGCCTTAGATGGTGTGGAAGTAGGGGAACTCACCTTCCGGGTGGGTGATGAGAAAGTAGTCCTTCATGTGTGCAAGTTAATGAAGCAGCCCAACAGTTCTGAAGTGTGCTCTTTTGTGGATCTTGTCACAGTAGTGATAGTTGATGATACTAGTGTAATGATCAATGTGGAGGACCCTCTAGAGGCGGTATTGTTGAATCTTGATGTAAATGAGGATGAAGGTCGGGTGGAGTGTGTCAATGCTTTACATGGAATGGTCTCTTACTCTTATGAGCCTCGAAAACTCTCTTTGGATCTTGAGAATAGGAAGACTCCACCAACAAAGCCTTCAATCGAGGAACCTCCGGTGTTGGAGTTAAAGTCGTTGCCTCCACACCTCAGGTATGAATTCTTAGGCCCTAGTTCAACTTTTCCAATTATTATTTCCTCTTGTCTTACTAACATGCAGGTAGATGCCACATTGCTCCAAAAATGGAAAAAGGTAATTGGATGGACTTTAGCTGATATTCGGGGGATAATCCCCGCCTTTTATATGCACAAGATTATTCTTGAAGATGATGCAATGCCCTCCTTGGAACGTCAAAGGAGGTTGGACGAGGCAATGCAAGAAGTTGTGAAAAGGAGGTGATCAAGTGGTTGGATGTCGGGGTTGTGTACCCCATCTCTGATAGCTCTTGGACTTTGCATGTGCAATGTGTGCCGAAGAAGGATGGTATGACCATGGTTACCAATGCACAAAATGAGTTGATTCCTACCAGGACTGTCAACGGATGGAGGGTATGCATGGATTACCGCAAGTTGAATAAAGTGACCCGCAAGGATCACTTTCCATTGCCTTTTCTTGATCAGATGCTAGACAGACTTGCTGGGCGTGTCTTCTACTATTTCTTGGATGGGTATTCTGGGTACAACCAAATTTTGATTGCTTTGGAAGATTAGGAGAAAACCACATTCACTTGTTCGTATGGTACCTTTTTCCTTTTCTAGGATGTCATTTGGGTTGTGTAATGCACCGGCTACATTCCAGTGGTGTATGATGGCCATATTTACCCACATGGTAGAGGATATTTTGGAGGTGTTTATGGATGACTTCAGTATTGTGGATGACTCGTTTGATGAATGTTTGAAAAATCTTGATAGAGTGTTGGCCCGTTGTGAAGAAACCAACCTTGTACTTAATTGGGAGAAATGTCATTTCATAGTTGAGGAGGTCATAGTCCTTGGCCATAAAATTTCAAAGCACGGTATAGAGGTGGACAAAGCTAAAATTGAAGTGATTTCAAGGCTCCTTCCCCCTACTTCAGTCAAAGGAGTTAAAAGTTTTTTTGGGTATGCGGGGTTCTACCGGAGTTTATCAAGGACTTTTCGAACGTAGTGAATCCCTTGTGCAAGTTATTGGAAAAAGATGCCAATTTCGTGTTCAATAAGGGATGGATGCAAGCTTTCTAACTTCTCAAGCACAAGTTGACCACCACTCTTATTATTACCGCACGCGATTGGAGCTTACCTTTGAGCTCATGTGTGACGCGGGTGATGTTGCGGTTGGGGAGGTCTTGGGTCAAAGAGTAAATAAAATGTTTCATCCGGTGTATTATACGAGCAAGACAATGAATGATGCTCAAGTGAATTACACGGTGATTGAAAAAGAGCTTTTGGCTATTGTGTTCGCAATGGAGAAATTTCGGCCGTATCTCACGGTTGCCAAGGTTATAGTCCATACCGATCATGCCGCACTCCGTTACTTGATGATGAAGAAGGATTCCAAAGTTAGGTTGATGGGATGGGTCATGTTACTTAAAGAGTTTGATTTGGAGATTGTGGACTGGAAGGGTTGTGAAAACCAAGTGGCGGACCACTTGTCCCGCTTGGAGGAGGAGGGGAGGCCTCGTGATGGCTTAGAGATCAATGATTCATTTCCTGATGAGCAACTCCTTTCTGTGTCAGTGAATGGTATGCCATGGTTTGCGGACGTTGCTAATTTCCTTGTGACTAGTATAATCCCATGTGAGCTCTCTTCTATCCAAAGGAAGAAGCTTAAACGGGATAGTTTGGACTTCTATTGGGATGAGCTATACTTGTTCAAGATCTGCACTGATGGTGTAATTCGGAGGTGTGTCCCAGAGGAGGAGCAATTGAGTATCTTAGAGGCTTATCATTCCTCTCCCTATGGTGGTCATCATGGTGGGGTGAGGACCACTTCGAAGGTTCTTAGTTGTGGGTTTTACTGGCCAACTTTGTACAAAGATGCAAATGAACTTGTGAAGAGATGCGACAAATGTCAAAGAGTGGGGGGAATTTTGAATAAAAATGAGATGCCTCTCAATACTATTCTCGAAGTTGATATTTTTGATGTGTGGGGCATTGATTTTATGGGCCCGTTTGTTAGTTTGTGTGGGAACACATACATTTTAGTGGAAGTTGACTATGTTTCAAAGTGGGTTGAAGCCGTAGCTTTACCCAATAATGAGTCCCGAAGTGTTGTTGCATTTCTCAAAAAGAGCATTTTTACTAGGTTTGGCACTCCTCGAGCAATCATAAGTGATGGGGGGTCTCATTTTTGTAATCGCGCTTTTGAAACTTTGCTTGCAAAGTATGGTGTCAATCACAAAATTTCTACTCCTTATCACCCTCAGGCGAGTGGCCAAGTTGAAGTCTCAAACTAGGAAATCAAGAGTATATTGTCAACGACGGTCAATGCAAATAGGACCGATTGGTCAAAGAAATTGGATGATGCTCTATGGGCTTATAGGACTACTTACAAGACTCCGATTGGTATGTCGCTGTACCGGATGGTGTTTGGGAAAGCTTTCCATCTACCGGTTGAGTTAGAGCACAAGGCCATGTGGGCTTTGAGGAAGCTGAATCTTGAATGGGAAGTGGCAACAAATCTTCGTGTGGAGCAGCTTAATGAACATGATGAATTTTGATTTCATGCCTACTCCAGTTCATCCTTGTACAAGGACAAAATGAAGTACCTTTGATAAGTATGCTCATGACAAGGAGTTCAAAGTGGGTGATTTGGTTCACTTGTTCAATTCTCGGTTACGTCTGTTTTCAGGGAAGCTTAAGTTGAAATGGAGTGGACCTTTTGAAGTGGTGCTTGTGATTCCGTTTGGTGCATTAGACTTGAAAAGAAAACATGGGGAGGTCTTTAGTGTTAATGGGCATAGAGTCAAGCACTACCTTAGCAAGATTGATGATAGCCACGTGGTGGCACTGCTCCATCTAAAGTGATTTAATGGTAACCTGCATCGTGTCGCGACGTTAAATCAGGCGCTTCTTGGGAGGCAACCCATGTGTCTTTCTTGTTATTTTTCTTTGATTTTTGTTTTAGTGTAGGATTTGTTGTTGGACTAACT
Source organism: Nicotiana tabacum (assembly GCF_000715075.1). Classification (NCBI taxonomy): domain Eukaryota; kingdom Viridiplantae; phylum Streptophyta; class Magnoliopsida; order Solanales; family Solanaceae; genus Nicotiana; species Nicotiana tabacum. The sequence goes on from NC_134099.1 coordinate 164,900,785, forward strand.
GGTTGTGAGATATGTGTAGGGTTGTTTTGATGCAGTGCAGGACCAAATTGGAAAAATGTTGCACTCTCTGAAGTTTGGACTGCTGCCGCAATGCATTTTTCGAGGCCAGGGGCAAAATTTCATTGCGGTCCGCAGTGTTGAATGGTAAAAAGTGGAGGTTCTCTGAAGATTGTCATCACGTCCGCAATGCATTTTATGCGGTCCGCGGTGCCCTACCGCAGTCGTAGAGCATTTCTTGCGGTCTGCAGTGACTGCCTCCCCAGTGCTTCATGTGTTTGAGTACCGCAGACCACGGTGCATTTTGTGCGGTCCGCGGTGAGTAGGTGTCGTGGGTCCTAGGTCCTTTTTCTATAAATAGGACCTTCGGCCTTCATTTATACTTTTCGCTCATTTGCTTCCTAAATAGAAAAACTATTGTTCATCTGTGTTGCATCTCATTACTCCTACTTTTAATCTTTCCCTAGTCTTTAATTTTGTTTCATTTTCTTTTAATTCGTTAGTACTCTTTCTTTTTCTTTCAATTGTTAGCTTAGGGTTGCATAATGTGTTTAGATTAGGGTTAATTAGTTAAGAATAATGATTGAACACCTAGTGGGTTGACAATATGTGAATTTGGGCTAAAAATGAGAAAAATGTTGAAACCCTAGGTTGGTATTGCTGAGATAT